>NC_068943.1:51876483-51923983 GCF_026419915.1 Harpia harpyja | reverse complement strand
AAGACGTTCTATTCTAGCTGCTCAAATAATGCACCAGATAAAATTCAATGCATCGGTTTGGCTGGATGTATTTTTAGATGGTTCAGAAGTGTATAAATACCAAATCCACATGTAATTCCATACGCATCCAAAGGAAAAAATTCCACTTCAAAATTTGACATTACATTGGTCTTTCAGAAATGATTTGTTAATCTCATTTCCTTTCCCCCTCCGCTTCCCAGTCCTGGAATATCGTGTATTCCTTTCAGTAGTTTTTTTAAATAGCCATTTGAGGTAACGTATAGACACAAAAACATTTTCTCATTTGCTTCCTCTCCCTCCCCGCCCGCCCGCCCCCCCCCCCCCCCCCGTTTTCAATGTACTAAAAGAGGAAAAAATATCCAAGGCAAACCCACATAACTGTAGCAAACTGTTTCTGAGCAAGTCATAATAATGAACAACACATGATCTGAAATGTGATCAGCAAACATATACTTATGCCAAGGAATTTTTGCCATTCACATACCAAGGTTCTGTAAATCAGTAAACCACGGCGGAGGAGCCCCCGGCACAGCAAGGGCAGGAGCAGGAGCAGGAGCAGGAGCAGGATGGGCTGCCCCAGCAGAACTGTCTTGTTCACGGAGCAGGGAATGGGAACAAGTTTTCTCTCTTCCACCTTCCTGCTCTCCCCTCTCTGTCCGTGCACCGAAATACAAAACCAATGAGCAGACCTTAAAAGAGGGAAAGTGCAGTCTGAGATATCTTCAGATGCAAAAGCAGTCAAATAAGTAGCAAAGGAATGAAATTTCATTGCAACATGTTTTATGGGATTTTTTTTTCCTCCCCCCATCTTACACAGAACCAAAATGTAAATTACTTTCTGGTCCTAGTTGGATTTAATTATTTCTTTAGGAGAGGATGGGTGGGAGGGGGTGGGAATGGCACACAGCTGTCCTAACAAAACAAAGGAGCCAGAAAAACCTCACTTTCCCCTGTGTCGGCTAATAAGTGGTGCAGAGAATCTTAGTGCTGGCAAGCAAATGGAGCACTGTGTAGACCTCGGGAAGGGGTAGGAGCTGTCTGCAGCCGGGAGCATTAAGGAAAAGCCGTGCTAGCTGTTAGGAAGTGCACCTTAAATGGCGATTTGTGGTTTCCTATTAATTTCTGTAACTACCCTGTTTTTTAGAGGACCCAACCAGGCCCTTCCCTTGACCTAAATCACCTTTCCTGGATGGCTTGGCCCCACAGCGAGACCCAACCTCAGTATTGGGCTGCGAATCCCGCTATCGCTGCTCATCTGGAAAGCACCAGCCTCTCCCGGGCTCTGACGGGAGGGACAGGGAGTGGATTTGGGTCCCCGGCACTCGGCAGGGTGTTCCTGTGCGATCAGGGTCTCCCCACTGGCAAGGGAGCTGGCTGTCCCCCCCGGCCGGGGTCTGGGGCGCTTGGGTGACGGCAGCGAGGTCCGGGCGAGCTGATGCTTCTCTGTAGGTTGATGGCACGTTGCACCCGTGGATCTCAAAGCGCTTTACAAGCTTTAACGAATGTGACCACTAACATGATTTATAGTGTGATTCATTATTGGTATTGGAGGGACTGTATTCTTATTTTGTCATTTGCTGTTAAAATTAATACACTCCATGCTGGCTATAAAAGTGTATTTGCATTTAATTGCAAGTCAGAATGATTAGTGGATATGATTTAAACCCAAACTCACTCCTTAAAAAGAAGTCTTCAGTGGGGAAGGACAAATGAAGCTCTGTGCTGGATTTCTTTGGTGGACGTAGGGATGGAGGCAGGAGTCGGGGAGAGGAGGGGGCAGGCGGGGGCTCAGCTCCTTTTTTTTTTTCTTTAATTCTTGAGGTTGCTTTCAGCGAGAAATGCCTTTGCCAGGAGGGGCTTAGGCAAAGTGGTCAAGCACATCTGCTCCTGGGAAGGTAGGGAAGAAAAGAGGTTACTGGTAATAGGGCAGCAGCACAAAGGGAAAATTGTACACTGGAAGCATTAGTCTCCTCCGTGGTGGTGTGGCCAGACTGGTTTAGCAGACAGGATGATAGATTGCTTTGTCAAGGGTCCCAGGGTGTGCCCTGAACTTGAAGCACTTTGTTTATCTTGAATAGAAAGGGAAAAGCACAGACATAATCGATGTCTAGTTTTTTAGGAGGGAGGAAGAGGTAGAGGAGGGAGTGGGGGTGTGTGTGTGGGGGGGTGGTGGTGAGGGGAGAGGCCCTGGCTGTGGCTCTCCATTAACAGATGAACTTGGCTGAAGTCCAGAGTTTGATGAGAGTGTCACAGCCCCGGAGCCGGCTGCCCTTTTCAATAATTTTCTTTTTTTTTTTTTTATACCTGCTGACTGTACATCAAATGCTCCCAGGTCTTTTGGCTAAAGGCAAGAAGAGAGAGAGTGGGGGGAAAAAAGACACAGCTCCTTTTTTTCCCTCTGAACCAGTTGAGACCAGTCCCTTGGCCACGCACTCAGGTTCTATCATCTTTCCTGGCTCGCTGTTGGGAAAAAAGAGTTGTCGCCGTGCCAGTAACCTGAGGGCCCAGGACAAAAAAAAAGGGGGGGGGGGGGTTGGTGTTCTGAGAGGCAAATTAAACTCTGAGAGTGTGTGAGAGCAGGAGGGGCGTGCGTGTGTCTGGGAGATTTCAGAAACGGCAGGGGTTAAATTCAGGGGTAAAAAGCATTTGTAAGGCAGTCCCTGCCTGGCTGGGGAGGGCAAAGCCAGGGGACAGATAGAGTGCAGGTCTGCAGCCTGTGAACGATAGCACCTTTACACGGTGGCCCTCACCCGTTTAAAGAACTTTACAAGAAAAAAATCAATTGACCCCCCCTAGTGCAGACCTGCACTTGGTGTGAAGGTGGCTGCGCTTCCAGCCTTTACACAGCTGTCACGAAATTTTGCTGGGCTGTGCACAACGTTAAGGTGCTTTCTTGCAACGCCGGCGTGGTGGGAGTAATGACAAACTGGGATTTTACTGGGTTACCATTGTTTTTTCTTAAAGTTACTTGCTTTGCAAGAGGTGGATTTGGCAGGGGTGTAGTGCATGGGGCTGTGGCGGATGCTATCTGGGAACTTGCAGCATGAGCGCTGGGTTGGAGCTTCCCAAGGGCACCTGACTGGGGGCGTAGGTGGCCTCAGCATGCCTATGACTTGGCAACATGATCTGAATTGGGTGTTTTGTTTTTGGGGGTGGCTTGTTTTTTTGGGGGGGGGTTGTTTTGTGGGGGGATTGTTTTGGTTGGTTTTTTTTGGTTGGTTTTTTTTTTTTGTTTCCAATTATGCTGTCTGTTTCTGACAGTTGTTCAGCTACGTACCAGTCTTGGCAGGAGGCTGAGCCTGTAACATCCTGACATTTTTGCTTTTTAACAGGCCAGTCTCATCGTGCTGGAACAACCAGCAACTTAACTGCGTTTCACTCTAGCTGATTTGAATAACGTGTACTCTGGTCAAACAAGAAACTCCTCAAAGGAAGATCTCGGCGCCTTGTTTTCCATCCTGCTGACACCAGGTGGATTTCAAAATGCACAGAAAGGGCATAGCTGGGAAAACACAGGCTCCCCCCTGCTGCAAAGGGCAGCATTTTTAGAGACAGAGAGGGTAGGTAGGAGTGGGTCACTTGCGTGTCCTGTGCCCTTTTGATGGGCTGCCAGCATCATGCCTTGCTGGGAATTAGGAGGTTTGCTTGGTGCTTGCGGCTCTTATCTCACACGGCCGTCCCTGCTGGAAAGGGGGGAAGGGCGGGCATGGCCATCGCGGGGCATCCAGGTCTGTGAGTCCTTGTTTTTGAGGAGGCTGGGATTTTCAAATTGTGGCGTTTTGAAAATCCTAGCCTTGTTTCCTCTCCTTCCTCTTCGCATTTTTAGCTAGCAGGTGATGATGTGCGGTGCACTGAGCTCTGCTCCGTGGGAGGAAAGTACAAAGGCTGGGAAGAGGCTGTGGGATACAGCTCCACAGTGTTGGGTGCCAGGGCTCTGGGTCTGGAAGGAAACTGGTTCTTCCCTTGCTCTCTACGTTGTGTGTCAAACGGTAACTGGTTTGATTGTGAACTTCCCAGCGACTTGGCACCCCTGTATTTTTTCCCAGGCGTTTGCCTACGCACGTGCGCAGCTCCCCTGTGTAATGCCTGCACAGGACTCCCTGTTATCTGCTGATCGTGGTGTTTACTTCTACAGCATCCATTAGGTGAGGACCTGAGTGCCTTGGAGATGTTAATGAATACACCCTCGCAGTACCGGGCGAGATGGGCAACTGCTGTTTTACAGCATGGCACGGGTGGGGTGACTCGCCCCAGGTAAGGCAGGAGAGCTGCGGCAGAGCAGGGACGAGAGCCGGGTGCCATCCCCGCTGTACTGCCCTTCCTTCCTGCTGGTGGCCGGGCAAAGTTGGGAAGGAAAGAATAGACATAGTTGCATCTTCAAACC
The DNA here is from genome assembly GCF_026419915.1 of Harpia harpyja. Taxonomy (NCBI): domain Eukaryota; kingdom Metazoa; phylum Chordata; class Aves; order Accipitriformes; family Accipitridae; genus Harpia; species Harpia harpyja. The sequence goes on along the minus strand of NC_068943.1, from coordinate 51,919,578 downwards.
AACCCGTGTTTTGCCAAGACCTTTCTCTCTGTGAGGGGTCCACCCCACCTCTTTGGCCACTTCACCTCTTGCCCCATGTTTGAGCTCTGCGGAGATGCAGGCACTTGGTCTAGGGGCCGCGTGCTTGGCTGCAGCCGTGCAACACCCTGTCCCTTGGGGGAAATTCATCCTGTAGGTCTTCAGGGAGGTAGTGGGCTCTGTGGGGGCTCCCCGGGTTTGGGTGAACGGCATCGGTAGTGAAGGTAGGTTGTATGTCCAAGAGACAAGGCAGTGACCTTTGGGTCAAGTACCTGTGTCTGGAGAGCCCACGATAAATATTGTACAGTGGGAACAATAGGGCTGTAACAGAGCTGCGACCAAAAAGGCTACGGCCGAGCAGCCGGCTGGCTAAGAGGCTGCCGGGGGAGTGGTGTAGTATTTCTACTTCAAACTGATTGAAATGTCGACTAAAAATCAATGTTGTTGACTAGTGATAATTTACAGTTTTCTCGGTGCTAAGTAGCTGCGCGCGTAAGGATGCGCTTGCCGCGCTGGGATGAGCGCTGAGCGGTCTGGGTGCGGTGCTGAATCAGATGCATTATAGGTCAGCCCTTTATTTGTTTCATCACGACTTTTACACAGTTGTCATGTAATTTATGGCTGCTTTCACGTTGTCAAACGTTTTCATTGCGGCTTCTTCTTAACGCACTCCTGACACAAACACGGCTGCTTTAAAGACACTGTATTGTTTCATAATCTGAGAGGAGGACTATAAAACATCAAATTACACTATCTTCAGGCTAATCTAAATGCACTACAGATTGAAATCAGAGCTCATTTGTCCCTGATGCAAATTATTAAGTTCTAATTATAAATATCCATTTAATTACCCCATACATTTTTATTCTGCAGACCTTCTCAGCAATTCTGTCTGAGATACAGTAGATGTATAGGAGCAAATCTGCAGTAATTAATGTGCATTTCCTAAATAATAAAGAACAAACACGAGCCACTTTGTTCATGGATGACATATCCATGCACACATTTTTAGCTATCCGTGTCACGGCATCAGACGCTGAATGCTAACTCAGAAATAAATGGCAAAGACAAAAATTAAAAGTTTGAGGGTTTATTATGTGTCCCCCACCCCCATGGTTGTGGAAAGAGTTGGGTCCTTTAGTGCCTTCCCCGTGTGAGGGACAAAGGTGGCTCAGGTGAGCACAGTGTCGTGTTCCCGGCCCCTGTCTCGTGGAGGTGCTGGTCCTGAAGCCACCTCATACTGGAAACCCCACAAACCCAGACGCATCTCACAGTAAAACCGAGGGGGCCACTTCCTGCCATGGCAACCTCTTCAACTTTTTTTTGGGTTTCATGCCTAACAGCAGCTGAGCAGGTTACAAAAGGCTTTCTTGAGCAGCGGTAGAGGATGCTTGCGGTCCCCTCCCTGCTTCTGCGCTTGTGCAAAACCTGAGGGCAGGGGCAGGCGGGGAGGAGAGCGTCTGCTGGGGCAGATCCTGCTCGGAGTTACCTCAGGCGTAAATCCTGAGGGGCTCCCCTGCAGCCAGGAGAGTCACTTGGTAGGCACAGCGGCGTAAAGGAGCTTGGGATCAACCCGTTATGGTTATTTATGTTCAGGCTGACAGAGAGCCTCATCTAACAGCCACTGAAGTCTAGGAAAAAACTCAGAGAACGCAGCAGGCATCGACTCGAGCCCCGATGCAAGTGATGTCTGTCAAAAATTGCCAGAGCAGCATGTGTGTGGGTGCATGTACCCATATACATATATGGGGTAAAAATCTGACTGCACGGCAGTTAATGTGAGCATTACCACAGGCTTCGTTGCACTCTGTATTTATACCCATATTTGCATCTGCTTTCTGGGTGGTAGAGTAGGCTTTCCGGAAAGGATACTTGTATGGTATCAGTAATTATAAAAAAAAATTAGCTTTGAATTTTCTCAGACATATATTCCACTAAAGCTCCATTCAATTTCGTTGGTTAAGAAGATGAGGGGCTGCAGCAGTGTTCTCAATTCCCAAGTAACTTTGCCCTTACTTATTGTCATGGTTTAACCCCAGCCAGCAACTACGCACCATGCAGCGGCTCACCCACTTCCCCCCCCACCCAGTGGGATGGAGGAGAGAATCGGGGGGAAGAAAAAAGGTAAAACTTGTGGGTTGAGATAAGAACAATTTAATAGAACAGAAAGGAAGAAACTAATAATGCTAATAGTAACAATAATAAAATTACAATAATAATAAAAGGATTGGAATATACAAAACAAGTGATGCAAAATGCAATTGCTCACCACTCACCAATTGATGCCCAGTTAGTTCCCGAGCAGCGATACCCCCAGGCCAACTCCCCCCAGTTCATATACTGGGCATGACGTCACATGGTATGGAATACCCCTTTGGCCAGTTTGGGTCAGCTGCCCTGGCTGTGTCCCCTCCCAACTTCTTGTGCCCCTCCAGCCTTCTCGCTGGCTGGGCATGAGAAGCTGAAAAATCCTTGACTTTAGTCTAAACACTACTGAGCAACAACTGAAAACATCAGTGTGTTATCAACATTCTTCTCATACTGAATCCAAGACATAACACTATACCAGCTACTAGAAATAAAATTAACTCTATCCCAGCCAAAACCAGGACACTTTTAATTACTTTATCTCAAACTTTATCTTAGAGTCACAGGGCACTAGAAAGAAAATTATAAAACCGTAAAAAGTGCTGATAGGAGCCTAAGGACCTTTGTATAAAGAAACCAAACAAAATCCAAGCCTGATTTCCTAAATAAAAGAATAATTATTTTGGCTTTTCTAACAGCAATATCTTTTTTGGAAAGATCAGCCTGTCTTTTGGTTTTTCTTTTCCTTTTTTTTTTTTTTCTGAATCAGAATTACTGTACTGCTTTGAAACATGGTTTTTATTGTGATTCCTCTGTAGCGGTCACCGTACAGATAATACTGTTTGAGATTTTGCATCTTGTCATAGCTGTTATGCAGAAACTTAAACTACAGCCTAATCTAGCAGTCGAATGGTGAGCAAGCGCATTTGGTGAGTGCTTTAATTCCTGCACAATCTGCTTTTACCTGAGCAGCTGAGTGCGTCTCTCAGCTCATGTAGTTATTGTCTGGAGTAGAAAGTAAACTACGTATCCCATCACCCATACTAGCATTTCATAGCTCAGTAGTCTTTATCTATTATTATTATTACTATTACTATTATTATATCCTACAAATGCATCGGTCATTGTATCGCTAATGTATGGTAGGGTGCCCTGGCTAGGACAGGCTTGGCTTGCTAATGGGGTCACTCATGTCAGGGTGTGATGTATAGATTATGTTTACTGTGGCATGTTTTGTTTGTGAGTGAGGCTGTGGGAGTGGGGCAGATGATGAATGAAGATACTGCATGGTTTCACGCTCGTCCCTGTGGCCGCAAGTCTCCAATACAATAAAGAGCATCTTGTGATGGAGAGGTATTTATGCGCCTGTAGTGGATATAAAGCTTTAGGTCTGTGGCTGAACTTGGGGATGTGATAGTCCACCGCTTTGATATTTTTGGTTAAAGCTCTTATATGACCCAGATAAATGCTTGGAATTTGCTCTGAAAACCTTGGAAGTGTGTGAACCATCCAGTTAAATAATTTGTCTTGCTGAAATACTGGTCTGTTTTCCATCTTTGGGCCTCCACGTGTCAGCTGGGTGATCTTCATTGCCAAAACACAAACAGCCAAATAGGTGTGCACGCATGTGCTGTCGGGGACCCCAGTGATGAATGCCTTCAGAGGCCTTCCTTACCCTCCGAGATGCAAGTAAAACATTAATTCTCTTAAAAATCAAGGTTGCCCTAGTGCCTTCATGCCTCGATTGGGCAAGCGGGCTGCAGAGGTGGGAGTCACGGGCATGGTAAGGACGGCGTTCGCCCTCCGGGCAGCTGTCTTGTCATTGCGGCAGAAGTACGCTCGGAGCTTCTCGCTGATCTGTCCCATGGGTCCCACTTTCCCTTTCCCCCCATGCATCTGCTTAAATGGACAACTGTGGTCTGTACGCAGGTTCTTCTTACTTATTTTATCTCCTGAAAGAGACGGAGTCTGACAAGCTTTTACCCACCGAGTCTATAGAGAAAACGGCCAGGCAATTTTTGTTTCAATCTAGGCGTCTCTCCAGAGCGCTAGTTCCAGAGACTGATCAATAGGTTTTATTGTAAACCTCACTGTCTCTAAAAGCACCGTGACCTTATCCCATCTAAAAATAGCGTTTGCTCTTGCTGCCTGCAGAACCTTGACCTGTGAAAACCCATTTGGAGCATAACTGACACGTGCAGTCAGCTGTGCATCCAAGACCTTTGCGTGCCCTGGGAGAAAGCTCCTGCACTCCTTGTAGCCCATGTTGGGAAGAAGGAGAGAGGGAGGGGTGTGGGAGTAGGTGAGGTGCCCTACTCCCTGGGGAATCCCAAGATGGATGAAGGCTGGTCTTCCCCAGGTCCTGAGCAAGCGCTGTTCTGGCTGTGGGCGGCATGGGCAGCGGGAAGCGAGCACCTCTGAGCAACCAGACCCTTCTTTTGGGAAAAGCCTCGCATGCAAGCCCAAATGCACATTCACACCAGTGCCATGTGCCAAGAGCATCCCTTCCATGAGACATGGCTTTGCTGTTTCTACTGGGAGAGGTGCTGAGCTCTGGCAGCTTTGGGAAGTGCCGCTTTGGAAAACATGGTCTCCTTTTCTTCTAAACTGCTCTTCTTAAGACTGGACAAGGGAAGGTCACCTAAGTTAAAACCAGTTCCTTGCTGGTGGTTGGTGGGTGCATTTTATTCATTAAGGCAGTTCCCAAAGACAGAGTGAGGGGGGAGAGCTCAGCGTGGATTTTGGTGACCTAGTGATGCACCGGACGGGGCTTGAAGTAGCCACCAGGTACTTACTGCCTACGGCAACAAGAGAAGAGCCCTCTTGCACGTGTGTATCCTCCACCAGAAAGGGCTTACTTGGTGTTTTCTATGCAAATGAAGAGATGTGGGAGAAGAGGAGCGTGGGGACCCTGCTGCCCCTCCCTCCCCGCCACGGCCGGGCTGCCCGGCAAGGGTTAACTGGCCTCCCCCTTGAGCAAGGTCTGGTGCCGAGCCTCTGGGAGATGAAAAGGGAAGCGAGCTATGATTGAAGAGCTGTAAAAGGTGGCATTTTGTTCTCCTGCTAACAAAAGCCAGGACTATTGTTGCCTCCGAGCTTGAAAGAGAGGTCACCGGTGGTATTAGTGCAGCTAATCACATAAGAGGCCGGGTGGGCTCGACGCGCGGCCTGCTGCTGGCGGGGCTGAGACCGGCCACCCCGGGCTGTTCCCAGGCACAGGTTCCTCTTTGGTTACACAAAATGTCCGCTCCCGCTCTCCTAATGCATAGGCTATTATTAGCCAGTGTCACTCAGTTATCTGAGAGTGGTGCTTTTAGCTGCCATCTAAGTGCCTGACACTTGGGTTTACAGCAGATTAAATTAAATTTTAGGCTGGTTTGGCTTTACTGGGTGTAGACAAAAGGAGCAGCTGCTGTGGAAATGTAATCTGGCACTGGCGAGGATGGGGAGCCCTAGCTGGTCTTCCCCTCTGCCTGGGCTTGGAGGGTCTCAACATGTGGGTGACTATTTTGGGAGCGGGTACCGAAACCACCATCCCTTGGAGAGTGGGCACCAGCTCAATGCCAGGTCATGTCCCCACAAGCCGAAGCATGTTGAGATGGAGAGCATTTAGATGCGCCCAGCTGGCAAACACACTCACCAAACCGGCGCTTATCTTTAGAGTGTCTGTCCAAATGCTGTAGTGCAAAGCCCATGATAAATATTACTTACTTATTGATGGGTCTGTTGGTGCAATCCATTCCTTAGGCTGCTGGGCACGTTTTTGTCCTATTTATTTTTGGCTAAAAAGCAGCAGGCCTACAAGAAGATTCTGCACAAGTTTATTCTGCCCTAAAAGCAGATCAGGTCAAGGCCAGGTCCAGAAATTTGTGAGCGATGTGACCGCCTGAATCACCAACTGTCTCTGCGGGTGGGTGGCACAAGGGGTGGTCATCCCGAGTGGAGGTGTGGGGGAAAGGAGTTCAAAAACAGGGTCTGCGTCAGAGACCGGGTTCCTCTGGGCCAGCTAAGGGTGGAAAAAAGAGCTGGTAGGAGAGCTCTCCCTGACATCCGCTGCTTGAAGGGCATTCTCAGACATCGGATCTAATATCGCCTCTATCTTTAAAGTTAGATTGATAGGGATCAAAGACACCTTGCAAGATCAAGATGTGGCTGGCCCTGCTCCAAAACTGCTTTCTCAATAACCTTCCTCAAGAAGGGAAGGGTAGCAGCAGGCCAGTAGTTGGCAAAGCTGTTCATGTCAAGAGATATTTTTCTCTTTAGCAGGACGACGCTGTTCCGGGGCGGCTGGCGCCTTGCCCTCCTGAAGTGAGGCATCAGACCAGTCATCGCCCCAAAAACCTGAGGCGGTGGGCTTCGCGGGGCAGGAGAGCAAGGTTCAGCCCAGAGCTGGTGGGAGCAGCCACTCCGCACGTTGCGTTGAGTCAAGCTGGGTGGAACTAGCAGGAAAAAGCAGATGTTACGAAAGGTAATTGCTGGATTAAAATGCAGTCCCCCTCTTGAATTTATTGGCATCTTTTCTTAGGGCTTTGGGTTCAATGACTGGCATAAGCAAATGTCATTTTCCCTGTATATCTTGGTATTGGCTGGTGTGCAGCTCCAGCAGGCTGGCCTGCTTCCCCTTGAAACTTGCACCCTGTCTGTCACTGTCCTTCCCATTTAATTGTCTCCCAGTGTGGGAGAGTCTCTCCAGCTGTGGTTTGTGTGCAGGGTGCATTTCAGGGGAGCATGCACAGGTGCTATGTGGGCATCTCTACACTTATGGAAGGAGGTATGGTCTTGGAGGCTCTGGAACCAAGGTTTTCATGGGCAGAGGGCGAAGTGGAAACACCTCTTCAGTTTCTCTGCCTTTGGGTTTGAGCCGGACAGCCCTGATTATCACATTAAAATTTGCCACCTTTCAATATGAGGTCAGGGGGGATGGAGCTGTGATGTAGGCGCTGTGCAAGCCTTGGCACAGGAGGCTGTTTGCCCCTTGCAGCCCCTGGCAAGTTGAAGACCTCCTTGAGCAGCCCACAGGGACGAGCAGTGAGTCTGGCCAGGTTTTGGTCCTGGCACTTTCCCTCATTCCCTGGGAGACTTTGGGAGAGTCACAAACAATTTGCCTCAGTGTGGTGTGTGTTTAGTTGCAGGGGTAGGATTTAGTCTCTTAATTTCAGCACGTGGTAGTGTGTTCATCTGAAAAATGAGAACCTTTTTTGGGCAGGTAATATATTTGCTGGAAAGTGTAATGGGGTGAATTTAGGTACAGCTTCGGCTGGCAAAAAAAAGAAGAGAAATTCAGAAAACTTTTGGTCACTGAACTAAAATCTAATAATCTTCTATTTAATTTCAATGCAGTTTTCCCCTCTGAATTTTCTGTTTGGAAACCAACTGGAAAATCTGTTTTTTCTCCTGCACTAATTAGGATATGGACCTCCTATGAAGGGGGTTGGGTTTAAATTATTAATGACTGCACAACGGTTTGACAGCCTCCACTGAAAAATAATTATCTGCTCGTCTTGTCTTATTTAGAGTTTTGTTTAGTGTTGTGACAAGATCGATTGCCCTGTGCAGGTCCGAGGTTTTGTATGGATTTCTGGGCACATCTATAGGTATGCCTCACCTACATGTTTTGCCAATAGGAGTTTTGCAACAAGTGGATAATGTGTTTTACTTATCCCGGCTGACCAACAGTAGCATTGCTTTGAAATGTATGTTGTTGGTATGGAAAGCCATCCTTGCCCATGGTATTTTGTGAGTCTGGGAGTTAGGAGGAGGATTTTACTGAGTGCTGACCATGCCGCTCTCCATCTCGATGGGGATGTCAAATGCGTTTGCCAATGAGCTGTGTTGGCCTGGCTTCGGGGAGGGCGGTGGGTGCTGCTCTTTCTAAGAAGCTCTTGGTAACCCAATTTTTGATTCTGTAACTCTCAAATTTGCATTAGTCATTGGGGCTACAGTATGTAAATAACCCAGTCAAATTCGAATTGTGTTTGCATAATTCACACCTCATGTTTGATGGGGGAAATAGCAAAGTGTTTCCTTAAATTAACAAAAACCTGTAATTATTTTCTTCTACATGTTGAAATTGGAGAGAAAGGCATCTTCTTGAATTTTATTCTTTGTATAATTTGTTTTTGCTGTTGTTTCAGAATAATTTAGTAATGTATTTGTTAGGAACTGGCAGCATCTGCTAATTTTCAGAGCTATCACGATGATGGTAACATAAAAACTTGAGGTCAGAAGTGGGGCCAACACCTTATTTGCAAGCATTCACATTTATTTTGTTGCTAACGCTGCTCTGCTAGCAGAGGAATATGGTGTTCAGCATAATAAGAGTATGAAAATTTGGCCCTAAGCAATCATTTCTGCTGCGTTGGGGTCAGGTTGCAGAGCCTTTACTCATCCCGGTAAGTATTTATTAACCTTTGGAGAACAATGGCTGTAATGAGATTACCTGGGTAAGTGCTTATCCCGTCAGTCAGGGGAACAAGTTGCGGAGCCTGGACCCACTTGTATTTTAGGAGAGATAAGGAGGGTTCTTTGCTCTGCAGATTGCGTTCCTTCCTGTGGTGGCTAAGGGGAAGGTTCCCATCAGGGCTGGAGGGCAGTGCCACGGACCCTAGCCCGGGCTGGCCGGGAGTTAACACCTTTTGAAACGGTGGTTTGGCTGTGTGTTGTCTTTCCCGGATTAGCCACCCTGACAAGGGGAAAGGGGGGGGGGGGGGGGGGGAAGCCAGTGTTTGAGTGACGTGAACAAAGTAATTGACTATCAGTATCAAGAATTACTGCACAACCATGCAGGGGACAAGTCAGAACATACCTTGACAAAACCCTGCAACAAAGGGTTGCTCAAACACACCCTTGAGTCTAGGTAGCTGTAAATTGAGCTTCAATTCCAATGAAATACTTTTAGGCTTTGTGTACGTTTTTGTATCTACTCCTAGCGATTGAGTGCCACCCAGGAGGTGACTGAAGTCTCCAGATAGAAGCAGCAAGCACCATGCTCTGCCGAGCACTGAGATCAGCAGTTCGTGTCGGTCCACAGCAAAGTGGCTTTAGTCTTCACAAATCACATGGGATTTTTCTGATTCCCACCTCATTTTCCCATCCAGCTGTATGTACTTTTCTAAAAATTTGGGGAGGTGAAACAGCTCCTCGATCATCTTTTAGTTGCTGTTTTTCTCACACGGGAGAAACAAAGAGGGCGACCTTATACCCTGCCATGTGAGTGCGATGATCTTTCTATGAGCCGCTCCACACCCATTTCTTCCTACAGGTTAGAGACACATTTTTGGCAGTGGACACAGTAAGTGTTCCAACATGTTTTGAATCTGCAACTCTCACATCTTTTAAGGTCTGGTGTCGTGGCTCTGGTTGCATGCACGTATTTCAAGGTACCCGAGTAGTGCAAAATGCAAAGTGTGGGTAAAATGCAGTGACAAGAATTTAATCTGTTGGTGGGAGTTTGGTGTTTGTTCTGCCTGTCCTTCAGTGACGCTTTCTATGTCCTTAGCTTTTTCCTTGCTACACTAGATGCCTCTTCTGGATTTCTAGGTGTCTAGTGAAAGGCTAGTGATAGCACCCTGTGATACTTCTTGCATTTATTCCTAAATGCTGAAAGCTGTCAACTGCATTTGCTAGGCATGCAAAGTGAAATGCCTTTGGTCGTTCACTTTCTAACCAGCATGCGCCTAAATGATGAAACATGCTGCCAAAATCCACTGAACCCTTTCTCTTGACTTGGGTTTTGGATCGGGCTCCAAATTCTGATTTCATTCCTTCCCCATTTGCCTGAGATGTGGAGTGTGCCAATTTATTTTTCCCCACTCTTCACTGGATGGCATTGCCACAGCCTGAATTCAACCAGCCTCTTGATTTCTCAGATGCTTTCTCTTACGGGCAGACCTGTAGGAGCAAACGCCCAGGGGGGGACCTTCTGGGTCGCTGGGTACAGGCTGCGGCCGTTGCATGATGCCTTTGACATCTGGAGATGCTGAGATAGCTACATCTCGCCTTGCTTTGTGTTTTACTCAAATACGCTGAGACAAGAACAGTACCCGTGGTGGAGCAGCGGGTGGGGAGCAGGGAGGAGGAGATGGATGATCCCTCTCTTGTTCTGGGAAGATTCAGTGGTTGCCCTTGGTCCTTTCACCTCCGTGGGGCTGTGTAAGGGTTACAGCATTTTAGACATTTCCCAAAGTGTCAGCATTTGGAGCACCATTAGGAAGAGACTAGATGAATGACCAAAACGTAGGGGCAAAATAAATTAGGCAGTTCAGAAGCTACAAACAAGTAATTTGCAGGGAATAATGAAAGCTTGCGGTTGGGAGACAGTCCTTTCTCCAGCCCATTGCAGCAATGTTTATAAACTGGGTAACAAAACAGGAGCCCTTATTAGGCCCCTGTGACGTTAACGGTGCATGTAGCTACAAAGTGTAGCACTGGCTGCTATAAAATCAGACGGATGCTCGAACTACGCTGCAGCTCTCTTGGAGATGACAGCAAGGCTGCACCTTTGGGACTTGGTCAAACCCTCCTCAGGTATCACGTTACCCATTCTGCAGAGAGGAGCTATTCGGCTCTGTAGGTTCAAGCCATGTCTTTTCCCATTTGTGGCTCTCTCTAGTTCTGCCTCCTGAGGCATCGCTCCATCCTCCTCTCCCTGCCTTACGTCCCCTGCCCTCCACTCCCTCTGGGATAGCGGCTGTGGTACCCAGCACATCCCCTTTGAGCGCCAGTGCCTCCCATCCCCTATGCACAGGCTGCCCATAACCTCGTCTGTAAGGTCCCTGGCCATACCAAAACCCTGCCAGTTATCTGCTTCATCCATCACATGCAGGGAAACCTAACTGGCTGGTGTAGGTGCTCGTAGGTGAACGGTATTATATTACCCCACATAAATGTCACATTAATGGAGCATTATAACCAAAAGATGCTCGTAGATCACTCTAAACCATTTTAGGCATCTGTTATGCTTCCATCACCTGCTCTTCACCCTTTCGTTTGTGTTTGGGATGGGAAGGATGCTGTCGGGAGAGCCTGGAGAGGACCTGGGGGGAGGCGAGAGCAGCCTGGCACGATGGAGCAGCCCACCCCCCTGCCAGGAGCTCTGCTGGGGTGAAGCCCAGCTCCACCGGCACGTGCTGGCCGTGCTGGAAGAGGCGTAGCAGTGGGGCGCTGGGAGGGCGTGCCGCGGCTTGGCTTCGAAAGGGTGTTGATAGAAAGCGCTGACTTATCTGAGTTGGCTCAGCGCCTTCTGAAAGTCCAGTGTAGGCAAGGGGGGAGCCCGAGCGTCGGCACAGCCGAAAGCCCACGGTGCCTTGTCTGCGACGGCTTTCTAGGTCACACCATGTAACACAGCCCAACAAAGGGCCTTTAAATCCTAGTCAAGAAGACAGACAATAGAAGGTCAGAGTTTAAAAGAGAAAGTGTGCCTCAGACTGATGTAATTCCCCTTCTCCCCCCTTTTCTTAGTGTGAATCCTTTGATATTTGAGCAGGGAAATCCTCTTTATTGGGAAACTCCACCTCCTCTTATCTCATACTCCCTCGAAAATGCTATCTGCTCTCCTGCCTTCCGACCCGGTTTGCCGTGGAAGCCTCCCTGCGTGGGCATTCTGCCCTCCCATCCCTCTCGCCTGGTGGGCTCAGCAGGGCTCGGGCCTTGACGCGGGGACTCACTGTAAGTAAACACCCGCTGGCTAATGACTCCTGTGGGGACCTGTGCTCGCCCGTCACAACCGGGAGCATGGGTGACTTGCCATGAGAGGCTGAACCATCAGCTGACAGCGTTGAGATGCCCCAGCCATTCATAGCAGTAGCCAGGCTCGGATCAATGTGGGAGGAACCTTAGAAATATGGGCGTTTATTTTCCCAATAAGGCCCCCCCCGCTCAGCCCACATTTAGGTGGATTGGAGCAGCATCCTCCTTGGAGCTGGAGGAGCCCGCAGCTGCAAGCAAAGAGGCAAAAACCTGTTTGCGGACGAAGCGTAGCGGTGCTGGAGCTTTGCAGAGGATGGAGCACTGCGGTGTGCTGGGCAGGAGTGACCCCATGGGAGGAAAACCCCATCAGATACCGGCCTGCCTTCCCCCACGTCTCTAGCTGTGCTGGAAAGCCTTTGTCGCCTACTTTGCCATTCACCACCACTGTGGCATGCAGCACTGCTTGGACGGATGGGGTCTGCAGATAGGCAACCTCAGCGTGTCTTGACGCTGCCCTAGCAGCAGTGGCAATCAAATGACAAGGCATAGGTGGTGAAGCCTGCCCATGTTTACGTTTCAGCCCAGCAAATAAAGGCCTCCCTCACCTACTTGTACTGTAGAGCAATGTTTTTCATAAAAAATATAAAACTAGCCATGTTGGGTCAGACCAGAGGTCTGCCCAAACCAGTGTCCTCTTTCTGGCCTGGCCAGAGTGGGAGCTCTCGGAAGGAGCAGAAGACATAAAGCAGGCAGGGAATTACCCATCCCCTGCTGTGCCCTCTTGTCTTTCCTCTCCAGCGTTGCAGGTTGGACTGAAGCATCCCCAACTCTCCCTTGGGGTTATGCCTGTCCCCTCTGGTTACTTGCATATATTTTGCCTGAACTGGGACCGGGGAGGTTGCATTATGTTGATGATTGCATCAGGTAAGTCGTGGTTCTTAACCTCCATGCAGTGGGCTCCAGTAAGACTTGTTAGGAGTCTGAATTTGTTATAATAAACAATTGCAAAGCTGGGGACAGGAAACATCCCTGTGTGTACGCTCAAAGCCTCTGGGTATCTCCACGGAGCTGCGACAGCTCTGGAGACCAAAGAACTTATGTTCTTCTGCTCCATGGAAAATCAGATCACGGCTCTGACCTGTGCTGTTGGTAGTCACAGAGGACCAGGCTCTTCCACATGAGCAGGTTTTCACATGGTATAACTTGGTGGATGTAAGTAGGAGTATTCTCAATGTATGCTTACTTAAGACAGCGCAGAGACGTGCCCAAAGCATTTTTGAGTGGAAGATGTCAGGCAGTGGGTACCCGTGCAGATGTCTCCCTAGAGCCAGTGACAGCTAAGGTGATACTCGATGAGTTCTGTTCTTTGTGTGTCCAGAAGAACCAGTGAATGATCTGTAGTCACACCTAGAGCAACCCTTGGGGTGTAAATCAGATGGGACCGGCCTGGCCAATTTGCACCAGTGGATGCTGTAGCCCTGAAGACTCATCCCTGAAGTCAGATGCGAATGGCCACGTGATTTTTCTTCTTAAGCCATTAAAAGTGACTTTTCCATATGTTGGATTTTGGCATTCACATTGCTCTCTCCTCTCCCATCGGCCCTCAAACACACAGGGCTCGGGCAAGAATTCATGGTACTTTTCAGTAACATCTTACTACCTTCCCAGGCTACTTCTATGCTCCTGCACTTCCAACTTCTTATTAGCCCTGAAAAGAGCTTGGCTGCGAGAGGACTGTCTGCGAAATGGTGCAGAGTGGAAGAAAATGGTGTCATTAATTGTGCAGTTTATGTAGATTGTAATTCTTGCAGCCTTCAGTTCGAACCCAGATTAGCGTTCCCTTAGCTTAAAATAACAAAAAGGGAACTGTCAGAATCAGAGCAAAAGTATTAGTATGATGAAATATGTTAACAGGTAGCCATTAGCACTTTATATCTGCATGAATAGTGTCTTTAAGTGTTTTATTGGTAACAGAGCAAGGAGGATGGGCAGAATGGCATTCGTTTTCAAACTGGCATGTTGCTTTAATTGCATTCTTTTTATTGTCATCAGTTGTCAGGGAGGATGTGTTCTCCGGCAGGGTGAGCTCCAGGCTGGGGGGGGGGCCTTGGGACAGGGCTGGGTTTCAAGTACCAGCTATTTGCCAGAGAAAGAGGAAAGGAGATAAGTCTGGACAGGACCTGTTATTACTCTTTGCTGTTACAATGTGTGTGAGATACTCGACTCCGAAAGAAGTGTGAGGGATAGCTGTGGTGTGGAGCAAAAACCTGAGTGTAACAACGTCCAGGGAGGTGCAGGTCAGTCCAGGTGCGTGAGATGTTCCTGCTGCCAAATCATAGAAAAGGCACAACACTGAGCTCAGCTCCTGGTTGCACCAATGCTTTGCTGGTTGCTGTTTGATCATCGACGGTCACTCCCGAGCGACAGCATCCAGCAGTTGCTTAAGGGAATGGTAGACATTTATTTGCAGAACTAAAACAAAAAAGAAAAAAATAGGGAAAAAAAAAAAAGGCGGGCCGGGGTGGAGGGGCGCGGACCGGCAAGTATTTGCACCAGAAATTGAGGAAAATCTTTTTGGGTTTGTTGATAGTGTTGAGGATTGTGGAGGAGAGGCCATTGCTGCTCCCCACCAGGCAGTGGCATGTGCCAGCTGCTCCGATGGCTGGAAGTGACTCCTGCACAGCTTAAGCTGCGTGGTCTTCCCGAATAACCCTGAGACCGGGCACAGCCCTGCCCGTCTCTATTTCCACCCTCTTTTCCCATCCCACTGGGACTTCTCCCATCATATGGAGCTCTCTGGCATCCCACTTCTGCTGACGTGGAGGTCCTCAGGAAGAAGAAAAAAAGATGCATGCTGTCGCCAGCTCCTATGGACCTTTCCTGTTGCATCCCTCGATAAACGTGCCTTGTGGATGTTTTGTTTGTGTCTCAGCAACTGGCAGCCATTCTCGTTCGTGGAAATGTCAGACCCTGCCTTGTTATTGACTGCGCGGCTGGGTCTACGTGTCTCACTACTGGCAAGGAGCTGCCCTGGGGCGAAGCCGTTCTTCCACCCCCCTCTCTCTGCCTGTTTTTGAGCCTGTGTGTTGGTGAACACGAGCTGTCGCCTATTTTTTATTTATACAAGGATTTTGGGGGTAGACAGACCACTGGCAGTCGGTGTTTTAGGTTGGTTGTGATGAAGAAGCGCTTAGCAGTTGCTCAACTACTTTTGTTGGTGATTTTGGGTTTCTTGTGAGGTTTTGCTCGCGCGTGCGCCTGCGGACATGGGTCCTGCTGTGGGGAGGGACGTTGGTGCCTCCTGTGTAGCCTGAAAGCCTTGAAAATCTCTGCCCCGGGTGCAAAATGTGCCTTTTGTGCATCAACTTTTCATCCTTCCTTCCTTTCTGCCTTACTTCCCAGAGAAAATATAACAGCGCTGGAAGGCGTAGCATGGTGCCTTGTTCTTTTCTTTCGGGAGCGATAGATAAATGGCAAAAACATGGCCTGGACGCTGCTCTACAGTCTTCAAAAAATCTGTTTGTTTGTTTTCCCCCCTCCACTCTGGTGTGGCTGGCATGAGGACGGTTCCCACCTTTCTGCCATATGTTTTTGGATGGCTGAATTCATGCAAGACAGTAGCGGGGTTTGCACCTGGCCAGCCGAGAGCCACAGGGGGCTGGCTCTGTGGGATGCACACTGCCCTCCCTCCCAAAGCCGGGCCACAAGCTAAAATGATATTTTCCACCCCCTAGACCTTACAAGGCTTTTAACCATATGCACTTCAGTAGGTTTAAACTTTTTTGTCTCAAATCTAAGCAGCTTTAATCAACATAAATGCTTGCAGTGGGTGTAGGTTGTTGCATTTAATAAAGGGTGAGCTTTTTTCTTCGCCCTTTTCTTTCTTCTTTCTTTTCATACCTTATTTTGCATTCTGCCACGCTCGATGAGCGTTTAATCCCTGCCCTTCTGTCTGTTGAGATATTATGTTTTTTTAATAGTGCTTGTTTATGACTAAGGTCAAAGACAGTATTTCAGAACAAAAATTAGAGTTAGTTCATAATTGAGTACATATGTATGTTACTGTTTATTTTTATAGTTTGCTAATTTATTTTTAAACAGCTCGGTTGAGCCAACATGTTTATAGGTCTGTTTATCACATGTCTTGCCAGTCAGAGTGCTAAAAGACACATGCTTTTCAATAGCACAGATCCGAAGTTAAATTAGATAATACCGCCAGGTAGCAATTTAATTACATTAATTGAATGTTTAGGTTGAAATGTAGTTTTGCAAAGGCTATAATGGAATACATTTATAAGTGTCTGCATATAAATCTTGGCATTTAAAATGTTATTTGAGCCTGCCGGCGGGGAAATGAAACTCCGTCGAGTGTTTTTGAGGGAGAAATGGGGTACTTTGCTACCAGTACTGAAGCGCCTGTGCTTGCAGTCGCTTTAGGTTTGGGCACCGTCCTGGCTTTTGGTACAAACATCTGCGGGTGCCCTTTCCTGTAGCAGGAGCTCACGGGGAGTTACCTGGCTGGGCGGTTGCATGGCCTGATCCGGTACGCTGGGGTCGGAAAAACAACGGCCCGTATGAGTCCTGATGGAGGGGCATGAGCCAGCGCTTTGCAGGAGGGCCGAGAGTCATACGTTAGCCAACGCGGAGAAAACGTTTGTCCAGCTGAAACCAAGCCCTCTCGGTCGTGCGCCGAGCGATTTCCCAAGCTTGCCAGCTGTCGTACCGGATTGTACCCATGGGCTCTGGCCGTGGGCTGCCTTCTCTGGCTGGGGAGCTGCAAAACAGCCTTTGAAAGCCAGCTCGGAGGAAGCACCACTGAAGAACAGAAGCTGTGAATGAATGATGCTCTCCAGCCCGGATGGGGATTTAATCCTTGGTGTAAACATTTTCAAATAATGTATTGTCAGGAGGGGGAGAAGGGAGATTCCTCAGTTTGGCAGTGCCCAAGAATAGCAGGCTTGGTTAGGAAAGGATGGGAGAAACTGCTGTGGTGCTGTTTGGTTTTGCTTACACCGGTGGCTTCTGCACGCACCCGTTTCCAAGCAAAATATTAAAATCCCGGTGTTTCTAGTGGGAGTAGGGCTGGGCTCTTTGCAGTTCCCTTTTAGGATACGGCGAGCTGAATGAGTCTGGTTTCAAAATAAAAAAATAATATAAATAAAAGGAGCAGAAGGTCATAGGTTGATTTTTATCGGGGCTCAGGGATAGATGAAGGGTAACAAGAAGAAAGTCACAGCTTGTGCAACATTCTTGTTACACGGTGGGCAACCTCCTTTTGGGTGCCTGCATGCTGGGAGGGGTGGAGGAGGAAGAGGGGGGATATGCAAGACCTAAACACCCAGCCAGTGGGAAGCATTCAGAAATAAGCTGGTGGCGAGCAGGCCCCTGGCATTTCTCAGGCTCTTGCATTGCAAACAAGCCAGGAAAAAACGCATCGGGCTCAGCACTGGGATGTTTCCATCTGTTTAGTGCATATACTTGTGTGTGGGGACTTGGAGCCTCTCCCTGGTGCTTATCTGGGTTGGGACAGTCAACTGAGGTGTGGGTTTTTTCCCGAAACCACACCTTTGCTGGCTAGGTGATCTCTCCAAATACTCATCCCCAGACAAGGCATGGCTGAGGCAGGGTCCTGCAAGCAGCAGGAGTAACTGTGCAGGTCCAGGTCACCACAGACCTTCTCTGAATGACCCAAGGCTTTAGCAGATGGCTGAGGAGTAGTCGTGTTCTTCTACCCAGTCTTACTCATTGCTTTCTCCCGCATGTAGCTTTTCCACTCAGGCTTTGCTTGGACCCAGGTTTCATCCTGCGGCCTTTTGTACACCTGGGATTAGCTCCCAGACGCTGTCTTTGGGAGCTCTACCCTGGTCTCACTGTGCTCTGGTGGCCCGAGCCAAATGTCCCCACCAAACTCATCCAAGACTGCCTGCAGGACCTGTCGCTGCTTTGGGCTCCTGCGCCTACAGTGGGGCTCGGAGCACGTCTGGCATGCTCTGGGGTGAAGCCTTCCGCTTAGTTTCCCTTGCAAAGTACCTGATAAAAATGCACACAAACTCTGTGCTGCACTGAACCCAAACACGGCCAATGGGGCCAACCGGGGCATCTCCTCCAGATGAAAATCCTCATGTAGATACAGCCAGTGGTGCTCCTGTGCTAATGCAAAGCACCCGCACAGATGAAAGGAAGGGATTTTTCTGGTTGTGGAGACTAGGTGAAGTTTCCTGATCCAGGCAGCAGATTTCCATGCCTGTGCGAGAGGTTTTTGTGAGTGTGGCTTCACTAATGGCTGGAATTGAGGCGAGATGCTAGTACAGACAGAGCCTGGAGGAGCAGAAGGGGATGCCATGGTCCATGCTTGCACAAACCAGAGGAATTTGTAGGTAGAGAGGTGTGTGTGAGGAGTCCATAGGAGCATTGGCACAGTTCCTGGTGACTGGCCTCAGCATTTGGGCAGTGGGCGCCTGCTTCTTCCTCAAGCTCTGACAGTTTTTGCCTCATCATCTATACTACGGCTCTTGTTTCCCCCTGGTCTTGAAGGGCTGACACGTGCTGCCAGCCCCATGCCAAAGGACAAGTAATGTTCAAACGTGGGTTCTGAAGTCGAGGTGCCGCCAGTGAACCTGGCATTTGGGGCAGTCGTGGGTGGCGTTTCTGGAAAGTCAGACTTTCTAGAAAGCCCCCAGGATGGAAGAACCCAAGAGCTCCAGTTTCTTCTCCATCTTTCAGATTAAAGGTGGGTTCCCTGTGCGTCCTGATGGACCTCTGTGGTGGGGCCTGGCCTCATGGGCCAGCTTCTGCCAAAGAAACACAGCGCAAAGTGATTACTGGACATGCTTTGAAGCACGTACAAAAATATTTAACTCTGTTAATAGCATTTGCTTTCTTTTCCTCTTGCTTTCCCCCCCAGTCTATGAAGCGCCGGTTCTTTGAGGGCCTGATTTGCATGCGAACGTGGGGTGGCTGTTTGTCCCCTTGTTTGGTAACTTGTGACTAACTGTCTTATAAAGCTCTTTTCAGTGGGGTTTTCCCATCCCCTCTCTTTTTAGCTGAAAATAAGTGACTGATTTATTTTTTTTTTGTCTTACAAAAGCTCACCTCTGGCTTGAGACCAACCAGGGAGAGTTTCTGCTGCAAATTAAAAATAGTCCAAAACCAGAGGGTTTCAATGAAAGTCTCAACGTAAAACTGAAGTCACAGCGGCCACCACCAGGTGATTACCATAATGCCGAGTGCTTATTGCTCGGCTCAAGGTTTCCAAACGCTTGGGAACAATTCCAGCTTGTTTGGGCTTGGGAACAAAACCTCTCTGAGATGCTGCAGCCAGGGTGGAAGGGATCCAGGGAGCAGCGGGAAGCGGTGCAGCACTGTCCCCGCACTGAAGACTTGTTCTAATGGCTAAAGCTAACAGAGCATCCCATAGCATTGTGGTAGGAATGTTTGCAGGCTGAGTTCAAAATGCTTATTTAAAAATGATCAGTCAGTCACGGCCTAAAAGCTGTCTTGCTTACTTATTTTAGGAAGGAGACTGAGAAGTAGGACTGCTATATTAAGGATGCTGAATCGGTACCTGCTTTAGGATCAGATTGCAGTCTTTTTATGTTGGAGGGCATCTTCCTTCACCCCCAATTCTGCTGGCATCCCTGCAAACAAAACCATCGCCATCGACAAAGTTGGTGTTGTAGAGAATGGCTGCATACACCCTTCTTGGGGTTTGCAGAGGTTTATGCAGCCCTAAGGCATGAGAGTTGAGCATGGGAGCAGATAAACATGCTCTGCCGATCGTCTTCTGCTCTTTGTTTCGTTTGCACTGGGATCTATGTTTGCAAAGATCTTTTTTTTCCCTGAGTCTTTGAGGGTAGCCCACTTAAAGGACTCATGGAGCTGTATTTTCTGTACAGTAATGAGGCAGCGTAACATACCAGTCATGGGAAATCTGATAGACTTGGGAGACCCTAGGAGGGTAGAAAATTACTTAATTTACTTTGTGTGCAATAGTCTTAATTTTCAACTATTTGAACAACTGATTGCTGGGGCAATCATCAGATCTTCAGAGTTAAGATGTTTCCTGCTGGAACGGAGCATTAGCTAAATCAGCGATGGCTGGGGATGGCAAAACGGAGCAATTGTGCAACATCCATCTGAGGGTAAAGAGAAGATTAAAATGAAATCCTTGAACCTGAGCTGCAGTGCTTTTTCTTTTCTGGGAGGGGTGAGGCAGGTGAAGCTTACCTGGTCTGGCGGTTAATTACCCAGGTGGGGAGCTGGAGCTGTGTAGCTCCAGCGGTGGCTCCAGCGGTGGCTCCAGGAGGCAGGAGCTGGGTCTGGTTTCCTTCTGAGCGGGTGAGAAGCCCTCTGCTCAGTGATTCCCCTGGTGTTTGCTCATTGTGAGTAAAAGCGATAAAATCTAGCGGTGGCGTTATGTTATGTCTTGGGTGCTTTCTTTGCAAGTTAGTAATAATCCCATGTGTCTTTGACCCATTTCACAGAGACAGAAGGCAGGATTCTGCTGCCCTTTTTTTCGTGACCAGCTGGCTGAAGCGAATGGACCTCGAGGAAAGGGATTAGAAACTGGTCCTTTGTTAGGGTTAGGCGTTGCAGCCCTTGTGCTGTGGGCGAGTCCCTCCTTGAACGAGTTTTCCCATTGATTTGGATGAGATGCCCTGCGTAGGTACCTACTCATCAAGAAACTGGCGGTTTAGCTCATGGGGATGGAAATAGCAGCAGCTTAAGTGCAGAGCGAGGCACCCACTCCCACAAGGAAGGTGATGGGACCTGCTTTATTCATCAAGATTGAGCTTGTACTGGAGGAAGAATGACAGAGGACTTCTCATTATGAAAACTGTGTATGCCGCTGGAAAAAAAAGTATTTGTAATTGTTTAGAAAAGAAAATGGGCATGAATATTAAGAGACCTTCTCCTGCCTTTCCATGCCAGCGGAAGATGGGAAATTCAGTGTGAAAGTATTTTCTTATTAAAAAAAACCCCAAACCTGGACTATAAAATGCAATACTAGTTTCTGAAGGCTGAGAGCTGCATGAGTGAGAATGTTTAATTACAGTGGCAAAGTACAAACATTTCTTAGTGAGCATTCAATGCGTTAATAATAATTACTTAATTCCTTGGCTAAAACATGCATCCTGCTCGTGTTCTTTTAGTGGGTTGGGAATCCGATCCCACTTTTTATTTTGCTGACAGCCGCCCAGCAAGTAGGGAGGGTAGAGGATGGAGACTATTTATATAAACAGAGGCTTTATGTTTTGCTACGTAGATGGTTACGCTGGGGTTGCACGGTTTTGGTTAGCAGACTTCTGCATACGGAGGCAAGGACTTGAAGCAGATCAGCTGATTCAGGGGGACCGAGTATCTGACTGCTACAGCGATAAGTGTCTGTACAAATATTTATACAATCCCGGTAGTCTTTTGAATTGCATTATTACAACACAAAAAGCTGTCAGATTTCCAGGGTTTCCGAGGCGTACTTCTTACAGCTTGCATACATTTTGCCAGCGGATGAGAACGAGCTCTGCTCATGCTCAGAGCTGGCTGGACCCGCGCCATCGCCCAGCCAGGAGCAGGGTAGGTGCCGAGCCTGTGCAGCACCCAGCCCGAGTTGATAAGCCCTGCGGAGAGCCTGGCTATATTAGTTCAGGCTTAGCAATGAATTTATGCAATCATGCAGCACAGGGCTGACTCAGAGCAGTCACGGAAGGAGATTGTGGGCTGAACGAGCTCAGGGCCACCTGTGAAGGGTGGTGGAGAGGTACCCCCCTGCATTTGAGAGCTACGTTTTAGTGCCAGGCTGCAGATTCCGACCTTATCCTGGCATGCTGCTCCTCCCCTGGGTCGCTCGCAGAGGGTCTGACCTCAAGTCTGCAGCTGATTGTGGGAGGCTTCAACATCGCATCAGGCCCCATATAGGAAAATGACAGTCGTCACCCAAAAGGAAGGGTTGGGAGACGGTGGTGGCTTACGTGCAGGTGGGGTGCAGAGCCAGATGTAAATGGATTTGGGCTAGGCGTAGAAGAGAAGTCATCTTGTGCCTTTTCTGCTGGAAGTTAGTCCAAATATCTGCATAGGTAGGTAGCCCGGCATTGCCAACATGTGTGGTTTGGTGGCGATTCTCACTGCAGCTGTGGTTTTTCTTAAAGCTTTCTTGGAGCCATGGGATTACGGGATCCTACTGGTGCCCTGGGATAAAACTTGAAAAAGGGACTTCAGTTCCACTTCAGATCAAATACACACAGGCAAGGTTCACGCCGCTTGCTGCCATGAGTCCAAAGGGATTATTCCAGATCTACAAAACCAACAAGAGTTTGAGTCAGTGGTAGGGAAGGCTGGAG
Organism: Harpia harpyja; assembly: GCF_026419915.1. Lineage (NCBI taxonomy): Eukaryota > Metazoa > Chordata > Aves > Accipitriformes > Accipitridae > Harpia > Harpia harpyja. The sequence continues at coordinate 51,897,448 of NC_068943.1, read as the reverse complement.
GCTTCATGAAAGTTATTTGAATACATCAAATGCCGTTAGTGGAAAGAAGCGGCTGTCCTACAGTGGGGTCGGAGCACATCAGTAGCTGCCCCAGCCCTGGCAGAGAAAGCCCTGTGTTTTCACATGCCGACAGTGGTTGCGTGTCCTGTTGCACACTTATTTGTAGGGTTAGGAATTTGGAAAACATTTGCAAGTTTGTGAAACTGGAGCCAGGGGCTGCTGTGGGCCTCCTGGTGTCCTTCAGTGGCACAGCTCTGGGTAGTTTTGGTTTTTAGGGGTGAGTGTGTGTCTTCCAACAGCTGTGAGTGTATCTCCAGAGGTTTCAAAGAAGTGGGCTCTTTATTTCCAGTGCAGCATTTGTTTGTTTTTAGGGCATGTTTCTCCCCAGGGGAAGAAGAGTAGCAATCCCATGATCAAAGAAACAAAGCAAATTGCTGCGGAATTTCTGCCTAACAGTATTTAAATTAAAAAAAAAAAAAAACAAACCAAAAAAACCCCAACCAACACATGGTATATAATTTATAAATGAGTCACGTATGCCTCAGCTCTGGCCTCCTGGAGCAGCGTCCGAGATGTCAGGTTCAGCAGCCAGTTCTCCAGCAGCCTTTTACGTTAGGTAGCAGTGAGCAGTGGTCCGTCCTCTGTGGCAGCCCATCACGTGGGACCCGTTGCTGTACAGTGAGAGCAGAGCCACGAGGCTATTTCGTCCACATCCCCAGCTGCAGTGATCCCCTGCACTGCTGCAAACACAGTGGCTTGGACGGATGAGCCAGATGCAAGAAAAGAATTGAGTGAGTCAGGGAGGGAGGAATCACCTCCTGATGTTCCCAGTAAGGAATAAAGCCAGGTTTTCCATGGTGGCTGGTTAATTCGCTGGGACTGCGTTGTTGGCCCTGCTTCCGCAGCACTCGGTGCTGCAGCATCCCTGCTCGCCCAACAGGCTAGTATCACTGAACGGACCACGCACAGTGCAGCAATGTGGTTAGCCAGATAACGAGGGCATTAACCCTGTTTTTCTGACCGTTTTCTAACAGGGTAGCCCCATTCCTGAAATTTCACCTACACGTTATGTCAAAATCATCTAATTCGGCCATGAGATGTGGATTGCTGCTGTGCTTGGCTGCAGCGGATGGGATGGGGTAGCTCCCCTCCCTCTGTGCAAAGTTATTCGAGGTGTTGTGGAGCAGCGCTGTGCTCAGAGAGGCTTTGTCGGGGCAAGAATGATTAGGGCCGGTTTTCTGGAAGTGGTGGGGTTGTGCTTAAAAATGCCTAATCAGCTCAGGAGGGCTGCATGTGTTTCCCTGGCAGCCTCTTTTAACTTCCATCAGGGATGTGCTCTGCGACTTCAGCATCCCGGCTTCAGAGGAGGCAGACAGAAACAGTAAGTGCTAAGGGCAGCATTATTAATTTCAGAAAAACACACCCCCCCCCCCCCCCCCCCCCCCCCGTGTAGTGTGTTATTCAATGTATAGTGTAGCTCTGTGGACCAGAAGCATTTTGTTTGGTGTCTCACAGGCGGCGTAGCTGGAGCGATCAGGTTTTGACGTGGTCACCTGTCTGCCTTGCTGTTTCCTCTAGTAGCAGTAAGTAGGTCCCTCTCTGGATGGACATAGTGGCATGGGATAGCCTCATCTTGAGTGCCAGAAGTGGTGGCTGTAGGGACATGCTGCCTTGGAGGGCTTTTAAAAGCTCAGCTTTAGAGAAGATGGGAAAGTAAGTGCAGAACTGCTTAATACTGTTTAAAAATGTGGGATGTACAGCACAAGGCACGTGCACATCATTGGTTGTGTTCGTAGCCCTGCAGCTGGTTACAACCTGCACGGGTCTGATCCTGATCACCCACGTGTCCGACTGAAGTGGGCAGGGAGCTGCAGGTGCTGCCGGAGCTGTTGCAAGGGGACAGGTCCTACCGCTTGTCTCCCATTTCAGTACCCTCCAAGGCTGTCTCCCAGCCATGGGGAAGCTCGGCTGTGGCGGGATCTCTGTAGAGCTGGAAGCTCAGACAGCAGCAAAAACTGGCAGGTAGACAGTGTGCAGAGGGGCACATCCTACTCTGAAAGCAAGGGACCAGCAGTTTGCCCCAGGATCGGGGCTGTAGCCTTGGCACTCTGTGAACAGCACCAAAATCTACATCTCAGTTTTGTGGTTCATCCCTGCGTGCTCATATCCCATAGATACCTTATTACAGCAACTGCACAAGCACTTCTGCGGGGGTAGAAATAAAAAATGTATACATATGCTTTCAAACATACATATAAACACCATGAGTGGCCTCGGCACCAAAATGGTAAATACACTTTAGAAAATCACCTTTAATCATGGCAAAAGCTTTTCTTCTCCGTAGCTGGGGACTGGAGGGTGGGTGCAGGGGGATGGACTAGAGCCGCTTCGGCTGGTTTCCCCATCTCTACCTGGTGCAGGGGGTGGTGTCCTGTGCTCCTGGGGATGGCTCGGTGACGACTGGGACGTGCTGTTCAAGGGCCGAGTATTACAACCTTGCGAGGAATTTTAACGTATCTGTGTTTATTACGAGTGTCTTCCAGCAGTAATGCGTGCCCGGGCAGACAGACAGACAGACAGGCGGTAGGATCCTGCCTCCGCCAAAGCCTGCGGGGAGCCTGCAGCAAACCCTGCCGGCTGCCTGGCCACAAACCCAGCTGCTGCCCAATGTGTTGCCTAAACGGGCAGATGTCAACGTTGCTCAATGCGACGAAGACCTGAATGTCTGTTTATTAACGGATAAGAAGGTCAGGCTGGTGTACGGCATGCGAACTGGCCTGTGCAACTCCTGTGGTTTCCAACCGTACTTATCGAGGGAGGGGGCTGCCTGCCCAGGGAGGGTGTTTCCTCTAATCGGTAACTAAACATGCCAATGGCAGGCAGATGTGTGGGGGGCAAAGGCCTGGCTTTTTCATAACAGCCGCTTTTGCCGGGCTCAGGGGAAGGAGTCATCTGAGGGAAGGTTGGGGAGCTCAGAAGAAGCATCTTGCTCAGAAAGAGTAAATGCTCCCCAAGAAAGGGTGACAAGTGGGGACCTCGCAGCCACCCCCTTGGCCATTAATTTTCACCATCCCATGTAGAAGAAGTCAAGTCATCCCAGTATTTCCTAGCAATAAGTTTAGCTCCAGAAACCCTTCCCCAAGTCCTTTAGAGGCTTCTATTGTCTGCCCACTGTCCCCGAGACACTGCAGGCAGTGCCCGAGATGGTCGCAGGCTCAATTTAACGGCATCTCTCCCGCTTATCAGTCTATATAATAAACATGGCTTTTAGGAGGGATTTTTTGGGGAGGGGTGTGAGGCAGGCGGTGAATGAGGAGGCCAGACACCATTGTCTGGCAAGAATGTGAGTCCCCGGGGGCGAGCGCGCCTGGGCTCGCCTTCCAAATTGTCCCAGCATCAATCCCCCCTCCTTTGCGGGATTTCCTTCTCCAGCCGGGGTTTTGTTTCAGAACAAGCGTTGGTCAAACAGGCTTTTGTTTGCGGTCAGTTGCTTGGCACACATATACCACTTCTGGTGGGGGACAATGAGGAAGCTGTTTCGGGGGCAGCTGCGGTGGGACTGAAAGGGAATACTGATGGAAAAAGGACGCGGGGAGGAAATAGCTGGGTGGAAATTAATTGGGAGGATCTTAAAAAGTCTGGGTGCTGCAGCTGGGTTGGGAGGGTGGCGTAGAGTCCTTCGATCCTGCTGCCTCGCCCTGCTTGCCACCTCGTGCTGGTTTGCATTGCTTCCCCCCCCCTCCCCCAAGCCTAGGATACCCCCGCCTTGGACCAGCGAGAAAGTTGGACAAAATATTTGCGACGACACGTCTAAAAAGCTTTCTTTCAGGAAGAAGTAAACTATTTACAGCCGTAACAGAGTTTAAAAGGAATTGTATAAGTGAGACTGACTTCTTTGTCAGCAAAATTGCAGCAAAACCTGTTCATAGATGACATTACCTAAATGACATTATGTACGTATGTCCTTTCTTTCACATTTCCTGTAATCCTGTTACGGCATTGTCCCATTACCTCAAGCACTGTCATCTTTAAATGCTGTCAGATCTTAACTGGATGGCCAAGGACATTGGAAAAAGAATCAAGGTGAAGCTGATCGCAATTTCAGACCTGCCGTATATGCGGCCATCTCCCAGCCTGCCCCTGGACGGGGTGTTTTCTGATAAAACGTTCAGGTAAAGTGATGACTCAAGGACTTTTACGCCTTTCATGGAGCTGCCGTCTATTACCACGGCATCCAGCACCCTTTTTGGGGAGCATGGGGAGGGTCGGGCACAGACTGGGTGTTGGAGATGCTGGAGATGGCAGGTACGAGCTCTATGCTTGCCGATGCTTGTTGGAAAGTGCTCCCATCCCTGAGAAAATGAGGACCCGGAGGTAAGCGGCTGGAAAATGCCCCTGCGGGACCATGGGCAATGCTTCCACTCCCCATATAGCCTTCGTGGCATTAACGGCCATTTGCAAAGCACACCGAGCTCCTCAGACTTAAGGTGTGATTGAGTGCAACATCTTGATGTTAATTGTTTTTAACGTTATTGCTCTCTTACTGTATTATTGCTAAAAAATGACGTGAGGCCAATTTCTTTTACTGCAGCTGCGAATGCGCCGCTGTGGTTTTTCAAAAGCGCTGCGAGATGTGACAGCAAATGGGAGGATTGCAACTTCTGCCATTTTCCTGCTGAAATATTCAGCGCTCTTAAGCCCAAGGAGTGGGAAGGATTGGTGTCGAAGCAGTAGCCTGTTTAAACTGACAGCCCCTCTCGTCAATGTTATAATAGCGATGATGATAATTGCCAGCTCGGGGGCAGGAACTGTCGTTTTGTTATCTCTGGGTGCAGTGCCGCACTCCGAGGGGCTCTGGTCCCCCGTGGCAGCCGCTGGACCTGGCTGCAGTGCAAATAACAGCGGCCTTGAACCTGAAATGCTCTCTGCAGGCAGAAGTCTGTGGTCAGGCATGTGGTGATGCATCTGGTTGCCCATCTTCAGCCCCGTGAGCTGGTTTTCCTGAAAAGCAGAGCTGCCCTGTGGGTGACTGTAGGTTGGCAGCGAGGGTAGCGATGCCAGCAGGGACTGGCACGTGGCTTCCCAGTGAGTTGTCCCGGCTGCGTGGATGTAGAGATGCTGCTGGCAGGTCACAGTGTGCCCCACGTCCTCCTGTGCACTGGGATGTACAGCAGCATATGTGGGCTGATTTTGCTAGCATAATGAGACAGATGATGGGGGCCTCAGCCCCCTTATCCGAGGTGTTGTCAAAGTAAGAGGTGAAGAGCCAGAAAAGGAAGACTTGTGGATGAAGAGCAGGAGAGCGGCTCTCTTCTGAATGGCAGCCATGTTCATTTGGCCCAACGCAAGGATTAGACAGCAGCAAGGCTCAGAGTTTAGTCCCAGTGGTGCTAAAGAGCAGGACCTGGATCCCCAAATCTTCCTGCTGAAAAATAACAGCGGAATAGCCCGTGGAGTAAGGGGCCATTTGTCCCAAGAGAAGGTATCATGATATGACCATGCAGACTACACGGAAGATTATTTGCTTCATCAGGTGAGGTTAGGGTTTTTTTATCGCTACCCGTTACTGGTATCTTAAGTGCTGGCAGTTACAACATTTAATTGCATTTTCCTGTAAGAAAATGCTTATCTTGCTAAAAGATGGGATTCTCTACAATGCGTTTTGTATGCTTAAAAACTCTTGTTTCCATTTTGTTCTTTTCCATCCTCCGAGGCCAGTCCTCTGGTCTTTTCCTCCGCTGATATGAGGTTGTGAGCGGGCAAAAGTCTCCAAGCCAGGTCTTCCCAAGCGAGTGCCGTCCTTACCTGCCGGTGGCTCTGCCCCCTTCTCCTGCATGGGGGAAAAGCAACCTGCAAGATGTGTTGGAGCCATCTCATCTCCCCTTGCATCCCACAGCCCTCAGCGACGCTCTCCCTGGAAAGGTCTCAATCCAGCGCTCCTAAACTGGCTGTGGTTTGTGCATCGCTGCCCTGTCTGGGTACTAAATTGGTGCTTTTTTGGATGCTGGAGGAGAATTTTTCTCTCCTTTCTAAATCTCTTAATAACTGAAGATTTGGGTGTAAAAGCACTAACTGCACTCAGTTCACTGGGGTTTTTTTTTCAGTGATAGCTTGGCCTTTTTTCCCCCTATAGGCACAAGAACCATTTATAGCCAAGGTGGGCTGAGTCTGCAACTTATTAATCTCTCCCTTGCATGTGGGTTGAAAAGAGACACCATGCCTTTATCAAAAGCCAGGCTAGCACAAAAGCCTATGCAAAATCATCATCAAATCCTATTAGAGGTGGAAAATATCTCTTAGATCATCTCATTCATTTCCCTGCCAATGCTAGACTGTTCCTGAGAGTTAATTTTCTAGTGTCTGCCGCCGACTCCCTGTGTGACTGCAGGGTCTGTCATCTTGCCTTTTGGTTGTCACTGTAACTTCCACTCGTTTCCTTGCATTTCCAAACAAGCCTCGTTTTGTTCAGTGGGTTGCATGTGTTGTTAGTATTTGCCCTGCATTACTTATTATCAGTGGGTTCTACTTGGAGAGCATCACCAGACCTCGCTTTGCAGCTGGGAAAGGCATCCCCGTGGGATGGGGCATGCTGGGTGCTCAGGGAGTGCCGTCCTCTGGAGAGGGGCTCCATCCCCTGCAGCCACTGCTACCTGCTGTAGGTATCAGGGAAACGAACATCTCAAAGGGAGGTTTCTCTCCTGCAGTTGTGGCCGTGGGTTCAACATGAGCAGGTCATTCCCCGTAAAGCACTTCTCTTCTCCCAACCTCTGCTGGCACCACCTTTGAAAAAAATCCCACCCCAAAGTCCCGGGCTGGCTGTGACATCCACTTGGCAGGGGGTAAAAATAATAATAATTCAAAGCTGGAGCTACTTATAGCATTAAGCAAATGCAGGTTTCATCAGGGTTTGTTTCAGAGGAGGAAACGGCCTGTAGGAGCGGAGTAACCTTACTTGTAACTTTGCGCCGGCACTGGCGGCGATTGAATTCCCCGACATGGCAAGGGTCTGGGCAGCCCTGCCAGCGCCAGGAAGGTCAGTCCGGCAACTGTCACCCGGAAAGCACCAAAAGCACAAGCTGTCGATGGCCACCCGCATTTGCAGAAAATCTGTGGGCTTTCTAATTAACTGAGGATCTCTAAATTAGAGCGAAGCCGCTCGACAAGCTCCCTCATATGCCTTAAGTGTCAGGGCTCAGCTGATCGCTGCATCTAACAAGTGGCTGATTTTTAAGAGTAGCTCCAAGACTCAATCAGCTCCTAATGGCTCCATTTCAAAACGTTTCAGTGCATTTTTCATCTCTTACTCTGGAATTTTTGCTCTTTGTTCCCTGCTCAAATATTCTGGAGCTTTTCCTTAATTTCAGGCTTCTGCCTTGGCAATGGCTCTTCTGCCCTAACTAGGCAGCTCATCGCTTGCCTTTCCGCGCACAGCGATCCTCTGCCATGGCCGCTCGCTCTGCTTTCTAATCAGTAAGTTTCAGAAATTCCCCCTTTCTCTCCCCCTGATGTATAGGCAGTACTGCGGGGGTCCAGAATTTCGTAATTAGAAGAAATCCCTTGTTTTAAACAGAACCCTGTGTAGTAAGAGCTGAAAGTAGTTTTATTTCAGCTTTAAACCCCCTCCCTTTAAGGCAGCGAATGCAGTTTGCAAATGCACCTGATCTTGACCTCCCTCCTGCTGCTTTTATGCAGCATCGCAGATTTGGGCACTGGCACTGCTGATGTACACCATAGCAAATGAGATCAAACCCTCATTTTGGCTGCCTTCATAGTGGAGTAAGAATATGCACATTTAAACTGAGGGCTTTGAGCTGCTGGGAAAACGATGGGGGGATCTTTCCCGACGTGTAACTCCTGTTGCCGGTAATGACACCCACGTGAGGCATCCGTGGGAAGGCAGCAGGATAAACTCCTACGTAAGCAGTGATTAGGAACAGATAAATTCCATTCAGGAAGGTAGAGAGTTAATCAGCAACTCCTTAAGACTTCTCCGTGTGTGTTTATGTTCAACTGCTTATCCATATCTTGGCAATTACTCATGTGAAATAGAATACAAATCCTGATGCCTAATTTTTCTTCGAAAAATTTCACCAGGTAATCAAATCCTGAAGTGCATATTCTATTCTGGTAGTTTTATCAGTAAATCAAATTTTTATCATTTATCAGCAAAAGTTAGATTTAAGCATCCTCACTGTAATGTTTGAAAGATGAACATTTGTTTCAGCGGGTACTGTGCCAATCAATAATCTTCCAGCTTGACTCAGCTATCAATTATTGCTGCAATTATTTGTCTAGTTGGATATTTAAAATGTCATCGGAAAGAGATGATTACATATTCCAGAAAGCAAGGCACTGTATAATCAGATGAACTGAATCCAGTTAAATGTAGTGTGGTACTAACCTGTCCTTCAAAGCTGAATTCTGCAGCCACGACTGAAACAACAGCTTTCTGCATTATTGTAAGGAAACAGATCTTAACCTTGGAACAGTGCGTGTTATTGGGGTCGGGGTAATACTCGGTGAGAGGAGACCTTGCAAGCCTGGAAAATTGAATCAGCCTTACTGACATAAAGGAAGGAGGGCTTTTTTTGGGGGGGGGGGGGGGAGGAGGCTGGTGTTGTTGGATTTCATCTGCAAATCTATAAATAAGAAAATCTACTCTTTTTCTGCCTTTCTGGGAATTTAAACTCCTGAGCTCGAAGCGCCAAGTTTTTCGTATGCCCTTTTTGCATTCCTTGACTTGATGTATGTATGGTAAATACTCTCTGTGCCCCGAGAACACAATAAAGCTGTAGCAATTCTTGCAAGTCTTACATCCTCCAAACTCCAGATATTTGGAGTATTATATCATTTTCAACTTCAAGGATATCTCAACGATGGAGAGGAGACAGAATAAACGGAGGAGAGTGGACAACTTTACGACACCTTTTGGTCCTATTTGCAAAGCAGGGAGGGGAAAATATATGTATTATCGATTCTACTAATACTCGCTTGTGCAAGTTATGAAACTAAACGTCGTAGGATCTGGTTCAGCACTTGCTGTGCTTGCAACTCCATGGTGACATTGAACTTGCTCAGGGACAGAATAAACCTTTGCCTTTCCTGGCAGATGATTTGCAGGCGGAGGTATTGTTTGGGGGGGACCTGCAGTTCCCCTGACCCACTTTGTCAGGATGGTTTGCTGCTGGCTAAATATCATTAATTTGAAAGGGAGAGGAAAGCGAGCCAAAGGGGAAGGCTGGGAAAGAGGAGAGTCTGAAGAGGATCCATTTTGGGAAGAAAAAGGTGGAATAAGGCTCTAAAGGTCCTCGGCTAAGGGCTGGGGCTTTTTGGCTAAACCGGCGCACTGCCCGAGGCACTGGTGGGAGCAGGGGTGCTGTGGGATGGGGAAGGGGACCTTGGCAGTGCCTGACCAGGTGGGCTGGCAGGGACCACCACATCTCTGCAAGGTGATGGTTTTAAACATATGTGCTCTACGAAGCCAGGTACGTCAGACAGAGATGTCAATATGCAAAATGCAGCAAAAATAAAGCAAAGCCATAGGTGATGAGGAGAGTCGATGGCCCGGCAGTGCCCCGGTGGCAGCCTGCTGGCTGGTGAGCAGTGGTGGGAAGGTGCCAGCCCTCGTTTCTCCCTGAGAGAGGGCTCACAGCCGTTTCAAAATGCCAGCTTGCTTCAATCTCTCCACAAGTACCCCATGCGGTAGAGCCGCCGCATCCTCCAGCGAGGTCCTGCAGTGCTAATCGGGTCACCAAGCATTAGCGGCTCTTCTCAGGAAAGCGGCGTCCTGGCGTTGATTCTGAGAGTCTCTATATGTAAGAGATACGTTCGTGTACAATGTGCATCGCAGAGCAGCGTCCGCGATGCACATTCATCCGTGCCAGGTGCTGGCTGCAAGGGTGAGCGATGCCGAAGATGCAATACCAACCAGGAGAAATGCCTCACCGCCGGCATCTGCCAGGGCTCAGGAGTGTCGTGCTGTGTCTCACCCCATGCCGGCAGGGATGACCTGAGATGTCATGCTAGAGCATGTCCTTTCCTTCCTTTGCAAGAAACTTTTGAAGCTCACTCTGCCTTTTCTTCAGATGCTGCTGGCCGGGGAGAAAACAGTAGAAAAGGAAACAATTCATCACGCAGGTGTATGAGAGTGAATGAAATGATTTGGAAGCTGTCTGTAGCTGTATAATTACAACACTGCATTTAAAAAGTGAATTATTGACTTGGTTGTCCCCAGTAGCCACTGGGTAAATGCATAATTATGGACTGTTGGAGCAAGGTATTGTTTGCTGGATAGTCAGGTTAGGCTTTGGAAGGGCTTTGATGCTCTTTTTGGGGCAGGGCTTAGATGAATCTTGATCCTTGGTGGGTCCACAGCCCAGGTGGACCTTCCAGCAGGGGACACACACCTGGTGCCAGGTAGGTCCAGAGGAGCTGTTTTACCAGGTGTCATCCCAGCGATGACATTTACAATCATTTACATTTACAATCCCTGTGCCTGTGCTCGCCAGAGGCAGTCTGGGAGAGGCGGGCGGGGAAGCCTGCGCGTCTGGGATGTTGGTTACTTTGCTAATGATATTTTTAGAGAAATGAGATGGTATCAGTGAGGAGTTCCTCCTACAGGGCTGACAACACCATGTAGTTCGCCCTTTAGGTCCTGCCGCCGGTGTTTGAAGTTAATGGAGCTACTACCCATGTGATGCTGCAGTCTGCATCACCTGTATTTCTCCATCCCGTAGTGTTAGCGTATAGGGTGCTTACGTGTGCGTGATCAGGTCTTCTTTGCTTGAGGGGTTTCCTTTTAAAACTTCATTCAAAGCTGAATTTCAAGCACAGTGTTATTTTCCGATGGCAGGTTTCTTCTGTTCCTCGCTAATCAAGACGTGACAGATTTCCACCCCCCTTAAGTTTTAAAAAAGCACAAAATCAGTTGCAGCCTGATACCTTACTTGCCAAGTTGGAGCTTGAAGCAGGTCTTCTTGGTGGCCAAATTGTAATCGCCTTGAAAATGGTGACAGACATTGAGGTCAGGCTGGTATGCCTGGCAGCGCTGGTGTGCTCCGGCAGGACCCCAGCACCCTGCACCTCTCCACCAAGGCTCCAGCAAGCCATGCGTTCTGTTGCTTGCTGTTAATAAAATATTTTTCGTGGGAGGGGGAATCTAGGTGTTATGGGTTTGGTTCTGCTTAGAAGAATGAGTAAATACACAAGATATGTTGAGGCTACAACCAAAACGGTCATCCATGAAGTCTGCACATCTCCTGCAAGGGCCAGATGTTCCCCAGGGTTATGAGGAGCCCGGCTGCCGGGCAGTGGATGGAGCCTTCCCTGCTCCCGCCTGCGTCCCCCGCCGAGAATGCTGCATGTTGCTTTTCTGTAGGGAGGAACTAGCCTCCCTGTTTCCATCCCTTCCCACTTGCTCTTTTTTCAGGCCTCAAACCCTTCTGTTTTGTGGAAATCTGAGCAGTGCTGCAAAACCCAATGAAAATTTGGCTTTGGGAGAAAAAGGTGAATTCCTGGAGTTCCTAGCTCCGGTCGAAATCTTTAAATGGCAAGGCAATGTCAGCTGTAGCTTTGTTTCTTACTGCTGTTGCTTGGGTTTCTTTTTGAAGTTTGGGTCATGGCGTTAGCATTTTGTCCTGGTTCTTCTTTAGAAGATGGGCTTTTAAAAGGAGGTGTAACGAAAAAAACAGCATTGTTGATACTTGATTTAGAAAATATTTTGCCAGTTTTATTAAAATGATTTCTGGGAGTTTGAATTTGCAGGAAAAATAATTATTTTCAGGAATATCAATAAGTGTTTTATCAATAAATCGTAGATAAGGAAAGGCTGTTAAAGATGGCAAATGGGGTTCTGGGGGTCCCACAAAGCAAAACACCTTCTAGATTTTTGACATTTTCACAACTAAGCCGGTCCCAGGACCTGCCATCAGGCCTGTTCATAAACAGCGTGTACTTGATTTGGAGGATTTTATTTTTCAAATGCACAACAGCAATGGTGCTTCTTATTTCACAAGCAATGCTGCATCACTTCCTAGAGAGTTTTGGGGACATTTTGCTTTTTCAGTGTTTCTGAATCCGGTTCATCTAGTGATAGAAAAGATTAGAGAGAAACTACCCTGGTGTACATAAATGCAGCTACTGCTGTTATTTATTATTGTTATAATTATTATGACAACAACAGTGACAATGCTAGTGCTAACAGCTGCTTATAACCGGTTAATGATGGACCAGGTTAATAATGCACCTTTTGCGATCTGGAGAGTGGGGAGGAAGAACTAGTGCAAGAAGGAAAAAATATGTTTGGACAGTTACAATTTCCCATCTAAACTGATGCTACTGACTACCAGGAAAAGGTGAGTCACGACAAAGCAGCTATTTCTTACCAAGGGAGAAGTGGGCTGCTGCAGGCGTGGAGTGGACCCACTTATTTCCCAGCCCTGCGACGCTTCCTGTGTCCCAACTGTTCCACTTCTCTAGTTTTCAATTGAAAGGAATTTCAACAGTACAGATTTCCAGAAGAGAGAGAGGGGAAAAAAAAGATATATTTGACAAGCCAGATGGAGAAGAACTGAATCAAGTACAAGTGGTAACAATTAACTCCATTTTTTTTCTTCCCCCCTTTAAATACCATAACAACTCCAAATTTATCAGTCCAAAAATCAAGCAGTCAGTTGACATTAAAGCTGAATAAAGAAGTTCCTGGGTTTGGCTCAGGCTGTTCCTCTGATAATTGTTTGGTGGTGAGCAGAAGAGAGGGGGGTGCTTACTGCAGGTTGCAAGTGTTAGAGTTGCTTTTAACTTTTGTTCTCTGCAGTTTGGTAGCAAAAGGTATGTATGTGCCCTGTAAGTGCAGGTAGCCCGGTAAAGACACCTTGGCTTTGCTTACACTTGTGGGTTTTTTGGGGAAGGTGAAGGAGAACGCAGGAGCTAAGCCACTAAGGCTGGTGGTGTGGTGCTGGCTTGTGGAGAGAAGCTGCCGAGAACAAGGGCTGGACCATTGGGGCAGCGAGGGCCAATTCCTGGTCTGCTCGGAGATTTCTCTGGCACAGGGATTTCTCTGAGGGAGTAAATCTGCAGCTGTGAACGAAATCCTTGCGAACACCATTGGCACGTATGCAGTCACTGCTTATGCCACCGTTTTATTTGTGAAAACACTGGGAAAACCGGGGTGTCTCTAATACTGCGTGTTTGTGTGCAGCCCGTACGATGCCCTGTGGTAAAATATGTGTTATGTTAATATCTCGCTCCTTAATCTGGTGGTCCTTCCCAAAAGACATCCTGTGCTGTGGGCTGCCTGTTTCGGATAGGGGCACCGAGAAGATGCTGCACATAGCGTTTCAGCGTTGCTCTTCCGTAAAGCACTGGTGTGTCCGGTGAGCAGCTTTGCTGGATCCAGCCCTGACTTTTGAGAAACGAAGGAAGCTCCTCCAAAGCACATTGGCACATGCATGCAGATTATTCCATTACTCACTTGGCAATGCCTGAACTTGCATGCCTAGCTCCAGAAAACATTCCCCCCTCCGCTAGCCCCCCCCCCCCCCCCCCCCCCAGCAGTGGCATCTAGCTGACAGCTTCTCCTCCCAGCTGGTCTTCTCCCCAGCATCTTGCCTGGCTTTGCTGCTGGTGGACATGGCTGAGGGTCTCGCTCAGAGTCAGCTCTGTTGTGCCTGGAGATGTTGGCATGCTTCGACTTGGACTTTGAGCGCGCTGGGTGTATCTGTGAGCACAGTACAGAAAAGCCAGCTTTTTTTTTTTTAATATAAAAAAAGCCCCTTAATGCTGAAAGCAGCCATCTCTTCATTTTTACTGAGTAATTGTGCCAACTGCCCTTAAAGGCACTCAAATGCCAATATCCATCCCACTCATTTGTTAACATTTTTCGGATCAGAAGCTAAATCTGTCACTCGTGTGTCACTGGTTAAATCACTTCTTTTGGGGGCAGGGCAGGCAAGAGCTGTTCTGCTGCTTTTTTTTTTAGGCAGGAGCCAATAACTTGAGAAACACTAAACATTTGTGCTGTAGTGAAATGCTGTGCCCTGTCACTAGTCCTTCGCTGGCCAGGATGTAGAAAAGGAATAAATACATAACGGTGGGTGAGACTTCACTGCGTGAGACCAGTCAGGTTTCATATTGGCCCCACGTTTGTATTTGGTAAGTGGTATCCCCGTGTAATTCTCCTAAAGGGGTAATTTCCCAAAGATGAAGAAAATGAGCAGTAAAATCAACTGGGAGGAAAAATGTACACGCAAAAATGCGAATGGTAATTGGAAGCTATTTGTAAAGAGTTGATGAGCTGTCCAGGAAGGAGAGGGCAACTTTGGCCCAAATCCAAACCCCGCTTAAGTGGTGAGATGAGAACAGCAATTAGATATTAAAAAAAAAATCAATATATGACAATTTAAAAAATGGAAAATAGATAGCAATCAATTGCAGTGAGAAACCATGACGGGCAGAGAACTGGTCAGGGGAGTGGAAGTTGCGGAGGAAAACTCGTGCCTGGCATGGATGGGGAGAAGAGGAGAGATTCTGAGGGTCCTGGAGAAAAGAAAAACCCTGGAAGTGATGGATGGAGGAAGCAGTAAGGTGGAAATTTTTAATAAATATTGCTGCTGTAGACCTGGAAAGCAGCAGTGTTATGTTTCTGTATCACAGGTGGGCGATGATGTTTTTTCTATCTCATTAGTAGCCAAGGAAGATTTTATACAAGGTCCAATGGAGATAAATATTTTTAAATGAAAAGGCCCTGACAACTTGCACCCAAGAATCCCTAAGGAGTTGACATGTGATGCTGGTTTTTAATAAAGCTTACGGACTGGGAAAATGCCGTCAAGACCTGGTCAGGGTAACCATGGGAGAGTTGGCAACACTTTGCTTATCTCTTCTGGGCAAAATAATTGAAGAGCCAATATAAGATTCAATTGATAAAGAATTAAAGGATAGAAATATAATTCATGCCACTCAACTTAGATTTATGGAATATAGATCTTTTCAAATAAACCTGATTTCATTCTTCGAGATGACAACTTCTGTTGATAAATGTAGATGAAATAGACTCTGCAAGGCATTGGACGCGGTGCTGTGTGACATTGTGTATAGGAAGACCGAGCACTGCGCGGTATCGCTAGCACGGGTGATTCAGAGCTAGCCAACAGATTTGGGAATGTGGGGGCTTAGCCGGAGAAGCATCAGTGGATGGGAGAGGTCGGCAGGGACTGGTGGGAGCCACGGTGGTGGTTAGCACTTCGTTGGTGATTTAGAAATGAACATGCAATTGCAGCTGATTAACTTTGTGGATAAAGCAAAGGCGGGTGGACGGGTGAAGAGCAACAGGGACGGGTTTATGGGGGTGGTCTGTAAAGACCGTCAAGCAGGGTGTGTTGAGAGCACGGTTGGGTACAGCCTGCCGTGGTCCCTGGCTAAAAGAGTGGAATCGGGGCCGTGCTTACAGAGCTGGGGTGCGGTACCCCAGAAGGCAGCAGCTCTGTGGGAGGCTTAGAGGAAAACCAACTCCTTCCCAGCATGATGCCAGGGTGAGAAGGGCTAGGCTGGTCCTTGAATAGTGGAGGAGAATGAAGGAGTGGCTTCAGGATGGAAAAATAACTAGATTTTGAAGTGTGTGTTGATTTCTGGGTGCACAAGTACCCTTGGCGTGCGTGGGAGGGCACATTGCGTACCAAAAAGCTTTTCAGTGTATTGACCAAAAAAAAAAAAACCCTCAACAGAAAAAGAGAACGGGTAGAGATTGGAGCCAGAGAAATTCAGGTGGACCCCAGTACCCGTCTGTGGTTAGCTGTGGGAACTGACTGTGGTGGCAAGCAGTGGGTGCTCTCCTTGTCTTCTGAGCTGGTTTGAATGGTTTTCACTGGGGTTTTGTGCTTTGCCCTAAAGACGGTTTGCGGGGCTGGAGGAGACCACGCTTTACCCAAAGACATCGTGTTGGTCACGGCGCAGGACAACTGAGCGACACATATTGCAGGAAAGGTCAGAGAGTGAGAGCTGGTGGTCCCTTTCAACTTTAAATTCCTTGATGCGAAGCAGCAGAGGATGTGAGCTCCAGTCCCACTGCTGGTGGCTGAAGAGGGCTGGTTCAGTCGTGACCTGCTTTACATCTCGATCTGGGGGATTCCTGCTAGCCTCTTGGAAATCAGTGGAAAGCCCCAATGGTGTCGCAATGCTGCTTTGGATAACGCATCCCGTCACATTGCCCTGGTGGATGATGAGGCACGAAGAGCCCCTTGGGACCTTCTCCCCCTCTGTCCTTGGCCAGCACCAGCTAACTACATCTCCCTGCTGTGCTTTCCTTGCTTGACTGTGGTCTTGCCCAGATGCTTTAGCTGGGAAGCCTGCGTGGACGTAGAGGCTGGCCCACAGCTAGAAGACATCAGTGGACGCACAGCCTTCAGGTCCTACAATCCCATCTGGCTTTTGGGGGGACCCGAACGCTGTACCAAAAAGCATGGTGGTGGGACAGGAGGAAGGAAAGGCAAGTCCCTTCCAAAACCAGGGGTTGCTGTGGCGGTCTAAGGACCCGTCTCGCCGCTGGCAGGCGACGCGTGGATTAGTGCCATAATTCTTGCAGTTTGGCAAGGCTGCATCAGACTGGAACGTATCTCTAGGTGGTGATATGGTCAGTCAGTAGCCTTCATAATTAATCAAGCACTAATAGACAAATTAGAAATCGTGTCTCTTCAAAGCAGGAGGTGGAGCCAAATGGCTGGTGGATTTTAACTGTTTCGCTGCTTTGTTTTATTGTTTGGGTTTACGTTGCTCCCTTGAAAATGGTGGGTTGTTCAGGGAAGTTTCGTACATAAATATGATTTTAAATTTAAATTATTATCTTGATTACCAAACGCGGACAGTGAATTGAAAACTTGTTTTTCAGGCAAGCAAATGAAGAATAATACTACATTTTACACTCCATTAAATCAATGTATCCCTAATTTTGCCATGCAGGAAATCAATTCCAGTCTTTATAACAGTCGAAGATGTTATGAACAAAGTAATTTTGCAAATTATGGCAAGTAACACATTTATTGATGACTGTAGTTTTGAAATTTAGAATTTGTGAGCGCTGTAATGTAATAAGGCCATACTGGCAGGAGCTGAGTGAAATACAGATTATACGGTGAAACTGTAATGCATCATTTGCTATTAGTGGACTGGTAATAATTACCAGTTTCAAAGCAGCTTTTTGCATGTAATCTTTAGTCTCAGTCGTAACAGCCCTTCTCATTGACATTATGATTACACGAGCTGCCCTTATGATCTAGAATATCTAGTTGATGGGAATACTAAAATGTAGTAGCGAACGCTCGGATGTTGTGTCCTCATTATAAGATAAAATGCTATTTTCTCTGACCTGATCTATAAGGTAGAGAGGCAAGGTAGTGTTACGTTGTTAGCTCCTACCGTGGTGTTAAAAACTTCCACTTCATTATGGCGAAGCAAGATGAAATTTTCCTATTTAAGATTTTTTTCCGAGCTCACATATGAGCATAGGAATGTGAAAGTCCAATTGAATTTCCCTCTAATTTCAGCAGATTTAAGTATTTATCTGCGCTTGCATGTCTGGCACATACTAAGCACCGCAATGCATTTTATTCCGACGCCGGCTTCAGGATGAAACATTAAATATTATTCCAAGGGCTTTTAAAGTGATTAAAGTGTTAAATGCCTGTTGTAGACAGTCGAGTCTCTTTTTAGTCGCCCGATTCAGCTTCTCAGGCCAAACGTAGAATAACAGCAGAGCCGGGAGGCAGGGAGGAAAGCTGCGCCGGGGCACTAGAGCTGGTGCTGCGGGCTGCCTGCCTCTCGTATCCCCAAATCATCATTCAGCTCACCAGATAACGAAAATGCCCATATGAAGCCTTTCTTCCCTTCCTCCCAAGTGAGATGGGAAACAAGATGGGCACAGATAAAGCGATGTTTTCTTTCCAGATCTGCCTCATTTGTTTTTTCTTTTCCTTTTCCTTTTCTTCATATTAGGCAAATAGGGGAAACCTAATGGGGGCAGCTCTCAGTGCAGCACGTAAAGAGGTTTACCCAGAAGTGGTGCCTATGGAGCAGATGCCTTGTAATGTAAATGCTGGGTCAGGGCAGGAGTACGTGGTGCAGGCAGGTATCCACCCCAAGCACCAATGTCCTTGGAGGGCTCTTGGTTTATTCCTCAGCAAACCTCAAGATCGTGTTTATTTTTTAAAATATCACTAAACAGCAGCTCTGTGAGAACTGCTGGGCAGGGCTGGAAATGAATTTTTGTCCTCCTCTTAGCTCCGGTTTTGGTTTACCAGCATTTAGTAAAAAACATTCATGGGGGGGGGGAGTGAATTATTTGCAAAATTACAGTAATTGATAAAAGTGCACTCACCTTCGCCATATTTCATGCCACTCTTTCCTCGTGGGCAGCCCTCAAAAAGTTATTCATCCCCCTTGTTTTGCCATATATTAGAAGGGGCTGCTTTCTGCTGTCATTATTAGCTGGCTTTTTGTTTAGTTATTTATTAGTTGGTTGCTCTTTTATAATGTCCGTGTTATCTCCAAAAATAAATTATCATGAAATAGAGTTAGCTCGCTACTTGCCAAAGTGGCATTTACCATCCTCAGCTTCTTTTCAGTGCGAGAGAAATAATACGGCTCCGGCAGGGCACTCGGCCAGGCCTCCTGGCCACCCTCCAGCTCTTTCCCTGGCGGAGCTGCTGCGCTCTCTGCCTTCCCCTCTCCCTGTCCCATGCTCTATTTTATTTAAATTTTTTTCCCCCTTTTTTTCTTTTTTTTTGCCCCAGAGCTACAAAGTGATGATGCCCAGCTCGCTAGCAGTCGTAATGCTTTGGATTGCTGCTTTGAACCGATGTATGCAGTTTTCTGGAGTGCTTTTCAGAAGGGGATTTATTTGTTTTATATTTACTTATCTATTTATTTATTTACTCCCCAGTTTAAATGTTAGCAGCCTCTTGCAGCATAAAGTCTGCCGAGTTGTAGCTGGCATCGATTGACTTCAACGCCTCTTTTTTTTTATAGCTTTTTTTGCTGCTGTTACCTGCTGGGGTTCGATTTTGAACCCGGGGCTGGGGCTCTTGGGAGGAGGTGGGTGCACTTCGGGTGGGTTTGGACCTCCCCGTCACGCCCCTCGCCTCCTCCCATCCCCTGTCCCCTGCCTGCGCCTGAGCTGGGACGTCCCTTCCCCAGCTCCCAGCTGGGCGTCCCGGAGGAGAGGAGCTTAGGAGGGAGGTGAGCTCTCGCCCGCCGGTGGACGGCCGGAGATTGACGCTGCTTGTTGTGTTATTTTTCAGGTAAAGACGAGCCCAGCAGCTACACGTGTACGACTTGTAAACAGCCTTTCAACAGCGCCTGGTTCCTCTTGCAGCACGCACAGAACACGCACGGCTTACGGATCTACCTAGAAAGCGAGCACGGCAGCCCCCTGACGCCACGGGTTGGTATCCCAACAGGACTAGGTGCAGAGTGCCCTTCCCAGCCACCTCTCCACGGGATTCACATTGCAGACAATAACCCTTTTAACCTGCTCAGAATACCCGGCTCAGTCTCGAGGGAGGCGTCGGGGCTGGGAGAAGGGCGTTTCCCACCCACGCCACCCCTCTTTAGCCCTCCCCCGAGGCACCATTTGGATCCGCATCGCATTGAGCGCCTGGGTGCGGAAGAAATGGCTCTGGCCACCCATCACCCTAGTGCCTTTGACAGGGTGCTGCGACTGAACCCCATGGCGATGGAGCCCCCCGCTATGGATTTCTCCCGGAGGCTGCGGGAGCTGGCCGGCAACACCTCCAGCCCGCCCTTGTCCCCGAGCCGGCCCAGCCCTATGCAAAGGTTGCTGCAGCCCTTCCAGCCCGGCAGCAAGCCCCCGTTCCTGGCCACGCCACCCCTTCCTCCTCTGCAGTCCGCTCCTCCTCCCTCCCAGCCGCCCATGAAGTCCAAGTCCTGCGAGTTCTGCGGGAAGACCTTCAAGTTTCAGAGCAACCTGGTGGTCCACCGCCGGAGCCACACCGGGGAGAAGCCCTACAAGTGCAACCTCTGCGACCACGCCTGCACGCAGGCCAGCAAGCTGAAGCGCCACATGAAGACCCACATGCACAAGTCCTCCCCCATGACGGTGAAGTCGGATGACGGGCTCTCCACCGCCAGCTCCCCTGAGCCGGGCACCAGCGACCTGGTGGGCAGCGCCAGCAGTGCCCTCAAGTCCGTGGTGGCCAAGTTCAAGAGCGAGAATGACCCCAACATGATCCCCGAGAACGGGGATGAGGAAGAGGAGGAAGAGGAGGAGGAGGAGGAGGAGGAGGAGGAGGAAGAGGAGGAGGACTTGAACGAGAGCGACAGGCCGGACTACAGCTTCGGGATGAGCCTGGAGGCGGCCCGCCACCACGAGAACAACTCGCGGGCTGGCGAGGAGGGCCGGTCGATGCCGGACGTCATGCAGGGCATGGTCCTGAGCTCCATGCAGCACTTCAGCGAGGCCTTCCACCAGGTCCTGGGGGAGAAACACAAGCGGGGCCACCTCCCCGAGCCCGAGGCACACAGGGACACTTGCGACGAAGACTCGGTGGCCGGCGAGTCTGACCGCATCGACGAGGGGGCGGTCAACGGCCGGGGCTGCTCCCCGGGGGAGTCCGCCTCGGGAGGCCTGTCCAAAAAGCTGCTGCTGGGTAGCCCCAGCTCCCTGAGCCCCTTCTCCAAACGCATCAAGCTGGAGAAGGAGTTCGACCTGCCGGCCGCCACCATGCCCAACACCGAGAACGTTTACTCCCAGTGGCTGGCGGGCTACGCCGCCTCCCGGCAGCTGAAGGACCCCTTCCTCAGCTTCGGCGACTCCCGACAATCGCCCTTCGCCTCCTCCTCCGAGCACTCCTCGGAGAACGGCAGCCTGCGCTTCTCCACGCCGCCGGGCGAGCTGGACGGAGGGATCTCAGGCCGCAGCGGCACGGGAAGCGGAGGGAGCACCCCCCCATATTAG
>NC_068943.1:51796483-51871483 GCF_026419915.1 Harpia harpyja | reverse complement strand
CGGTACTCCCTGGCTGTCGCCGAGGTGGATGCCGTGCCGGAGCTGGAGCCGTGTGGATGCGGGCGCTGCCGCAGGGACCCCTAGCACAGTGTAGGGGAGGCAGGGTCCGGCCCCGGTGTGGTGGGCTCGAGGTGAATGGGATGGACGCGGTGACGGTCCCCGGGAGTGCTGGTGTACGCAGGGATGCGCAGAACGCTTTGCAGCTGCCTTGACGACACGACTTTTGATCCCGGGCCCTGAAAAGTGTGTACAGAGTCCGTTCTCTCCCTCCCTCTCACTATTTTTATTGCTGGTTGTTCGCACTGCGGTTGAGGCATTGCCTAGAGGACTCGTGTTAGCTGGTGTGCCCAGGGTCGAGCGTAGCCTGGCTGTCTTTCGGAGCGGGCGCTGTACCCCGTGCCTATCCTATGGCGGTTGTCGTTCCACTACCTTTTGCTATACTGTGTTTTACATGTGAAGTAATCATATATACAGGCATCTCTAGGCAGATCTGGGCTCCATGCGCTGCTACAAGATTTAACGGGTGGAAAGCGTACAACGATTTATTTATTTATTTTTAAATTGCGCAGCGATGCATTTGATTTACAGGTTTCAGAAGGCTAAATTTCACAGGTTTCAGAGAGCTAAATGAGCCCTCCGGGCACTGCGTTGCCCTGCGACCGCACACACGGGGCTGGGGCGGTAGTTTGGAGAAGCAGCTCCTGCTGTAGGAGAAGTTGTCTGAGCACCGGCTGGCCGGCGAGAGTGTAGCTTGTGAATGACAACGCGCTGTCACCTCAACACCAAAGCAGAATTCTGCCAGTGGTGATGAGTTAATGGTGTGATAAACCCATTGAAGTTTGTTGGGTTGGAGCATGGATGTCTAAGGCCCCATCGTGTGCTCTCGAGCTGCTTTGGCATCCCGCGCACGCGTGACCCGCGTTCCCTAGAAACTTTCCTGTTTCTCTCTGTGCGGAAAGATGTCTCTATAAATAAGAGCAATATTTGGGTAACAGTGTCTCTATTGTTAAAATCTCAAACCCCATCAACTTTTGAGGAGGAATGCATTTTTATGGCACAGACCCCTTTGCCATTAGTATTTAATCTCCTCCAAATTGAATGATTAATGTAATGAAGGCGCTGAAACAGTATCCAGCATTTAGACTACAGATGTTTTGTATTTATTATGTTTCCAAGGGCTGAGATAAATACAGGCATAAGTGATACCATGTCTTTGCTTCACATTCAGGAGGCTGTGGCGTATCTGATGAGATACAGTTTCGGGGTTTATCTAAGTGCAGAGTTTGTACAAAAAAGAGAAGAGATACCAGCCGCTCTTAGCTCCCTCCCTCTCTTTTTTCCTCCTATGAAGGCTGAAAACCATTTTTGGTGGATGCATGGGTGAATCATAGTGTTGACTAGGAAAGTGATAGTGCCCGGAGGGCTCTTTGCTGGAGTCACTGGAGAGCCGCTGCTCCTCCAGCCCAGATGCTCGGCTGCTGGGGACCCCGCAGGTTTCGTGCCCCTTGGCGGGATGTATGGTTTGCAGCGGTGGTGTGCTGGTACGGCTTGTGGCTGGGATGGCTGTGGCGCTTTTGGGTCCCTTGAAAGTTTCAGCCAGCTTTAACATAAGCCTGAAACGTGCTGGGCTCAGACATCAGCAGCAACAAGCCCTCCCCGGGGAGAAACGGGGCACATGCTCTTGACTTCAGAGGAGCCACTCCAGTTTACAGTCGGTGAAGATCTGGCCTAGGAGCTGCTTATCTAGTCTTGGTGGCAGCTCGCGCATAGCCCTTCAACCACTCTCTTAAGTATTAATGAAGCAATTTCCATAGAAACTGGCTCCCCAGTCGGGATGCAGAGGTGGACTTTGCGGGGTGTGCTGATGATGCGCTGGCCTCACCACCACCGCCGGCAGCAGTGTAGCCCTTAGCCTGCCATTTGGGGTAGCGCGGTGCTTGGTGATTGGCCTCGAGCAGGGGCTTGCAGCCGCTCTCATTCTCTGTGTGAGCGAAGCCAGGGACGTTTGTTGTCCTGGCGTCCCATCCCACGTTGCCAGAGTCGATAGTGAGTTGCCTGCACGCTTTGCTGGGCGCAGGCTGGGGCTTTGCAGCTTGAGCTTTGCTGCTGCAGCATGCACTTCCATGCTCTGTGATATCCAACGTGTAATGAGCTGGGGAAAGTCCTCCATGAACCACCCGCCGCATGGTGTATTAACAGTACCGATGGCTTTAAGAGGGTCTTCAGCACCCGGATGCAGTGTGGGTGCTGGGGGAAACCCCTGAGGTTTTGGGAAAGAATAGGAGGAAATTTTCAGACAGGCGGGCTCGGTCATTGCCCAAACAGAGCTCTTGGAACAGCCTGGGTTTCTCAGTAGAAGCCAGAGCTTTTGCCTCCTAAATGATCCCTGTGGTTCCTGCATGGTGCCAAGTGATGCCGGAGGCAAGAGTGTGGCCTGAGAGGAGGAAGGGCTCCATCCTGCCGTATCGCTTTGTGACAGTTGGGTGTCCTAGTTGTTAAAGAAAAAAAAAGACAAAAAAAAAGTAAAATAAGAGAATAACTCGCACCGTGGGCCATGTCACACCTGTTCTCTCCTCTGTCCCCATGCTTTCTGTAGGTTCGGCGTACCCCCCCAGCTGGCGCAGTGCCCAGGGAGCCCCGGACGTCTGGCAGTTTTCGGATGGAAGTTCAAGAGCACTTAAATTCTGAAAGGAGGTGAAGCTGGGGCGAGCGGCCGGCGGCGTCTCGGCGTCCGGAGGTGGCCTCTGTCCTGCTGGCTCGCCGCATCCCTGGGAGAGCCTGAGAAGTCACCCGCCGAAGGCAGCGCTCCCCGGGCTCCTCCTGCCTGCAAGACTATCGTATTTATATTTTGTAATAGAGTACAACAGTTCTTTGGGGTTGGGGGTTTTTTTTTGTTTGTCTCTTTCTTTTTTTATTTTCTAAAAACAAAAAAAAGCAAACCCACCCACCAAGCTCAAGGGCTTATCGATGGCTTCGACGGGCTCCTTTCCCCGCGAAAAAGACTGTCTTGCTCTTGTGGACAACCCAGCCTGTTGGTTATCTCCATGACGTGCCATTTCTCGGAAGTCGCATCTGATGTGACGAATTAAAAATACAACAAAACACGGTGTAGGTCTGTGGGTGGGTGGGAAATTGCCATAATAAATGTTGGAGCTTTAGGTTTTGTTTGCTCTGTCTTTAATTTTTAATGCTAACAAGGGCCAGGCAGCTGGTATGACTTTGTATTACCGTATCGGCTGCAGAAAACCACGTGCTGAGTTTACAAAGAGAAAGCTGGGGCTGGTGTCCGCATGAGGGGCTGCACAGTCCCAGTGGGCAAACGTTTCCTGCAGAGCTAGACCAGGCATCGGGCTTACGGCCGTGACACCCCAAGTCGTGGTGAACCCCTGTTGGCGTTCGGTGATTCTGAAGTGGGGGGGTCTCCCAGCTCTCCTCCATCGCCTGCCTCCTCTTGATGAATGCCGGCTGTCGATTACATTTCTGCTGGTAAACTACGTACTTGTGGGGCTGGTGGGATCCGTAACGTCCCTTAGTGTCTGTCCGAGGAGAAGCCAGTGGGTTTCGGGAGGAGCGATAGCCTTGCTATGGAGATGCTGTCAGTACTAGGGGATGCAGAGCCCTGCCCCGAGCCAGGGTACCGGGGGGAGCTGCTATCAGGTTGGCGTCCCGGTGTCTCCCGCCGAGTGCTCTCGCCCTCGCACAGCTTTCCCCCTTGCCAGTGATATTCGTCCCTTGCTCAAAGATGAGCACCCGCCCAAGGAGTTCGCTGGTTCGGGGCCCAAGCGCTTTGCTAAACAGAAGATGGGTTAAGCGCGTGCTTGTGTGCTGTCTCCGATGGGATTTATAGGCTGTAGCTACTCATGCCTGTGCCGGCGAGTGGGAATGGACCTTATTTGGTGAAAGAAACCAGCTGGGGAGCAAGCGGAATTGCTGGCCGGCCGTGTCAGGCTGCCAGGACACCCGCTGCCGGTCGCGGTGTGACAGAGCTGAGCCGCGGGGCAGGGGCCAGCTGATTTATTTGCTTTGTGTATTAGCTTCAATCTCACTTCTGGTTTTATTCATCTCCTTTCTTCACATCTGAGTGAGACACCCAGCTGGGGTGACTCACTCCCGGCAAAATGGCCATAGGGAAAATGACGTTGCCTTTTTGATAGGTGGTGGTTGCTCTTTTGTTTTTTAAAAACCCAGGCTGTAGTTCTCATGTGGGCCAGGGCATAGCACAAGCACAGACACTTTTGTATCTTAAAGCTTGGCAAGTGGCCGGGGCGGGCGGCAGAAGCACCTCCGCACACGGCTGTAGGGTCAAGGCAGGAGCCTGGTGGGACTTGGTGCATAGGCATGGGTTGACCCAAAGGGAGCTCTTGCTGTTTCTTTTAAGGCAATTTGGTCTTTGAGGTCCAATTACCCAAAAGGCTGCACAAACCCTAAGCTTTTTTTATCATTAGGAGATGTTTTTAAAGGTTCTCCTATCCCAGCCTCTACCTCTGTGCTACCGCCTCTGTGTTTTTTGAGCCTTGGAAGGGGGAATCCTGTTGCATTAAGCATCCTATTGATTGCAGACACACCATCGGTAAGAAGTTAGCAGCTCCTATTAGCTGCTGGCACCCCCGCTCCTGCCCTGAGATATCTCTACACCAGGCAGCTGCATCAGATCAGGGCTAACAGAGTTGTTAATTGCAAAGGAGGTTGCTCTGCTCTCTCCTCCAGATTGCAAACCAGGGATCACCTGGTATGTATCTACAGCAGGCCTGCAATGCTTATAATAAAGGGCAGCTGGGAAGCTGCTTTATAATGTTTTTTGGTGTGCTGGCTAGCCTTGGGGGTGTCTTTACCCTTATTTTGTCTGAGTGCAGGCAAAGCTCGGTTCATGGATGGCTTCTGGGGTAGTTGGTTGTACTTTGGATGCTCTGCCTGGTGAAATAAGCGTGATGCGCTCTGCTTTCTCTCTGCCTCCAGCAGCCAGTGCAAGGCAGGTGTTTCTCCCGGGGAAAAACAGAAAGTAGGAAAGCAGTGACAGCTAAACAGGCTTTGCCAAGCACAGAGTGGAAAAGTTGTACCTTTCCTGGAGTGTTGAAGATAAAGTGAAATAGTCCTTAAAATGTGTATTTTTTAATACAGGTGTTAACCCCCCCCCAATTCTTAGGACTTTAAAACATCTGCAGAATTTATGTGTTGCCTTAAATTTACCAATACATGTGTGCTGAGAGCCCCTTGTAAGCATCGGGGCTGCACTGGGGGCTCCTCTCCCCAGCTGCAGGGCCTGATCCTGCTCACAGGCTCCAGGGTCTGCTCTGGCTCTTGCAAAGCAACAGGGCAGCCCCAGCACAAGGTTTTGGTGGAGCTACAAGGGTTTCTTCCGCTGCCTCGTGTGACCCAGACTGCCATGTGCTTTAATTAGGGGTATCGTTAGGATCCTTTTTTTGCCTGGCCAGGACTTGGCTGCTGCAAAGCCCTTTGCTGTATCTGGGTGCACGGAGGATCGCCAGCCATCGTGTTACGGTGGCTTAATGAGTTTCTGTCAATTAACAGGAGTCAAGGGTTTCCTGTGAGGGGAGAGCTGGAAACCTGTTAGCCTCAAAGCTGGAGGATGCTCTGTTTTCAGTGCAAGAGGGGCAATATTCCTAGGGATTTTGTATTTAAGTGTATTCCCAATGTGTTGGCCTGCACATCAGACTTAAAAAACTAAGTACATTTGGTCTTTATCAAAAAACCAAAGCTCCTAAAGTTTTGGAGTTTTTAATAAGCAAAAGAAAAGCTCTTTCTTTCCCAGTCCACAGGGCCGACATGAGCAAGATACCTGGGAATTAGCTAGCTTAGCTTTGATTTTGGGGGGTTTAAAAAGCTGCTTTCAAACTTGAAGGCGATTTGACTGTGCTGTATTTTATTTCTAAGCACACTTTCATGCCACTAAAGTGCAGCAAAGGTCAAGTCTTTTGTGAAGTCTAACTTAAATTTTGCTTTCAAAATAATACGTATTTTGGATTCATGATGCATTTGGGCCGTGGGCTTTTACAAGGTGAGAAGAGCGGGGGGGAAACGAATGTGTTGGAGGTCACTTATTGAGCACTGTCTCTCCAGAAGGGATCCGAAAAACAGATCTAAAACCCCATGAATGGGATTTCCAGCAAAAATCCCAAACTCCCCGCATTTTGTTTCAACCCCAGCTTTGTGTCGGGTCCCACTAAGTGACCTGTGGGACCAGCAGCAGCATCGGGCTTGGGAGCATCGTGGTGTTGGTGGGCAGCAACGTGACTGTGGACTCTGGGGGAAGGCAGAGAGAAGGACCATCCTTCTTGGGATGCTGGAGGTTATTTTACCAACTATGCTGTTTATCCTGCACTTTTTTTTTTAATCTCACCTCTTGTGTTGTTGTGTGTGTTTGAGCTGTCTGGATGTGGGCGAAACCCAGGGGTGAGCCTTCACCTGCACGTTTTTGGTGGTGAGGCAGAGGACCCAGTGGATGTAGCTGCCTTTCCAGGGCACCCTGCTCTGGTGTGATATTTCATGTGATCCCACTATAAATTATTATTGAGGAGCAAGCTGAACAACCTCCCCAAATGAGAGTGGTGCCTCACTTGCTGCTTTTTTATTCCCTGCTCCCCCCCCTGCCCCATTTTTCCCATTTCAGGCATGATTAGGCATCATCATTCAGTTGTATGTTGTATCTGCTTCAAGTCAATAAAACCTTGTTGTCCCTCCATCCCAACACCCCCTGAACCTCCTCTCCTCCCAGAAGTCACCCTCTTAACATTCATCTTCTACAGGCGTCCAAATAATCAATTATTCCCAAGGAAAGATGGGGTGTGTGGGGGGAACACAACAAAAAAAAAAACAACCCCAAACCCAAAATATGGCCCTTATTCCTTAATCTCACTGGATAGAGTTACACATCTGGTAGAGGCTTGTTCGTTGTTGCTATTACTTTTATTGCGTCTTTAGCAGTGATGAAGTTCAGATGGCAGAGCCAGTGGGCCCCAATTTAATTTCGTCTGGCCTCCTGTAATGAGCACGATGTGATCCCTGGGAAATGCTGGCTCAGCCCTGGTTCCAGCGGGCAGACGCTCGCGTGCCGTGGTGATGGGCAGAAGTCGTGCGGACAGACAGCTGGACAGGCAAAACCCCACAGCGAGGCGGGGGGGGGGAAAGGAGAAATCTGGAAATAGAGATGCTAACGGGTGGGTGGAGGTGCCTGTGCTGTGTGAGCATCAAATACTGCAGTTAGATGGATGGATGGACAGATAGCTTTTCATGTCAAAACCCAGAAGCAAGATCACGAGGTGGATTTCCCCCTTTTTTGGTGGCTGGGGTATGTGTGCCATGATGTTTTCTGAGGTTGCTCTAGCCCTGATGGCTCTTCCCTGGTGATTTCCAGGACCCCCTGGGTTTCCAGTGGCGATGTATAGAAGCTCCCACCTCTCCCCCAGTGTCTGCAAATGCATGTGTCTAAGGGCTATACAGGATTCATTTACGGGCCTCCCGTTGGTGGGATATGTGCATGCAAAATGAAGGTTGTATTTGGCTTCTAATATTCAGATCTATATTCCATATTGTGTTGACCAAGAAGAACAACTCAGCCCCTGTGCTGACGGACTGATTGTGATGGACTGATGACTTTCAGAAACATACTGTAAATCAAGGAGGCTAATAAATAATTGCTATTAATAAAACAGGGCTACTGCCTTTCAAGTTATTTTCACATTTGACATCTTAATTTAAATGGCATGAAAAAGGCAATGCCTTTGGACCTTCCCTCTTTCCCCAGCATCATTGTTGCTAAGCTTAACCTCCTCAAATGCCCATTCAAGATGAGTTTTTCCTTGATGAAAAGGTCTAGATGGAGCAGTAAGACTCCTGCCCAACCCCATGGAGCCGCTGAGGGGCTGGCCCCAGTGACAGGGTCCCCCTTGGCAAGAGGTGGCCTCTCACCGGGTTGTCCCTATGGGCTGGCAGAAGATCCCCAAAGCTAGTCCAGACCAATGCATCAAAGAGCCTGCAGCCAAAAGCTGTACCACCTGCATCAGCTCATGCTAAACCTTTAATGCTTCCCAGTTGTGAGTGAAGCTGCTCCAGGTGGTAAGTGCACAGGCAGAGCATCCACAGGCTGCTTAACCCTTTCCATCGGGTTTCTCTGGGTTTGTACCCTGTCCATCACAAGAGGTTGGGTGAAGGTGGTGGTGGTGGCCAAGGGCCTCCTGTGAAGCATACCTGCAGGCAGCAGAAAATGGGGCTGTGAACTTGCTTCTTGAGTATCTGTAGCAGAGCTTGTGGTGCCTACGGGGATGCCAGATCACTCTTTAAATAGCTGTGCCCTTGCAGACCCGGGACACTTCAGGCGGGGAGGTAGTAGAGGATGGAGCCCTAAATAAACCTTTTTTTCTTTTTTCTTTATGTGAGTGTCTGTCCTTTCCCTGAGCTCCTCTTGCAGCCCTGCATTGGCGAGCAGCGCCTGAGGGCTGTAACACTTCGGTACCCCTTCCCTGCGGGCCGAGGTTGTCCTTGGGCAGCCCTTGTCCCACGGCTCATCTCCAGAACAGCCCCTGTTGGTGGGCAGTGTGGGGTCTGTCTGCCCCGCTCTCCCCAAACACCCCTGCACCCCTAATTCCAGTATGGATAAAAGTTATTTCTTTTTACATTCTCCTTCTAACAGACCTTTTCCCTGCCACCTCCCTGGCACGCTGCCCTGGGGTTTGGGTTTGTCCATTCAGAGGCTTTGGGGAGCAACATCCTTTGGGAGCTGCTTTGCACCTGGCTGCTCCTGTTCACCTTTTGCTGCCTAAAATCCCCTTTCAACTGTTTTTTCTCTCTTCTCCCCCGCTTCCCTCTCTCCCCTGCTGAAGAGATAACACCTTCTGCAGCTGTAGTGATTAAAGGGGAGGGGAAAAAAAACTTATTTAAAGTAGAGCCTGGCAATATAAAATAAGGTGTGGAGGTGATGAATGATCCCGGGGTATATTAAAGCAGGGGCTGGCATTTTCGACATTGCTCCTAACCGTGGCGTGTTTGAGCACCTCAGAGACTGGCTGTTTTGAAACGCTGAGCATCCGCCCCCAGGCCCTAATTTGGGCAAGTTTAAAAACGTCCTCTGGGATTTAGTCAAGTTGCTGTTTTCCTCTGCCGGAGACCCTGGTGCTGCTGTATGGATGCGGGGCTGGAAGGGGACAGGAGGACAAATCTGACCCCAGCCCCGCTCTGCCTCCCGAGGGCGAGGATCAGAGGATGGGCACCCCTGGAAAGGGCAGAGATGGGGAAATCCTCCCTGGTTTTTAAATGCTTTTGAAAGGCTCTTGAAGGCGTATTCCCAGCATCGCTGTAAGAGGCAGTCAGGCGAAAGGGGGGAAAAGAAAAGAGCTCATTGCATGTGACTAGCAGGGCAGGCATGGGGAAATTATGCATTTTTCTGGACTGGCTTATTCCCTTCTGTGTATTAAACATTATTTTAATATTCGAGTGACAATGTTTTATAATTAAGCTAAATGTAAGAGACAGAGTACGCTGGAGAGCTTGGCTCGGTGTGAGGAAGGTTTCCACCCGCTGCCCAGGATTAACCCCAGGTTGCAGCATCCTCTGCAGCCGCGCTGGCAAGTATGGTGTCTGGCTCTCGAACACCAACACGCCCCGCACTTCAGCAAGGAAAACCTTTAACTCATAAAGGTTGTAATGTTAATACAGAAGAAAAGCCTTTTAAAAAATTACATTAGTTCATAGACATCTATTGAACTCATGAGGGGAAATCTAGCCCCTGAGAGATAGAAACTAAAGAGCTGAGCCATAAACCAGTACGATAACATCCTTATTATAAGATGCAAATTAAGGGGCCCAATTCACTTTAAAAAAGCATTATGAGTATTTAATTTTTCTAGTGGGAATATCTCTGAAGTTGGCCTGTGTGTGGTTTTTCGTGCTGTGTACTTAAAAAGAAGAAAGTAAGTCAGGCCACGAAGAAGCTGCTTGAAGGCAGAGTTGAGGATGCTGAGCGGTGGTTTGGGTGTCAGAAGAAGTAGCTCGTGCTTGTCACGGGCAGGAGGGCTTGTGTTCACACTGGATTCTGATGGAGAGACCGCAGCTAAAGCCAGCAGCATCATGGTGGGTTTCTGAGGGCATAAAATGTAGTCCGAACCTGCCCTGGGGTTTATTTTGTTGAAATGTTTAATCTCCAGAGGGGCTGGCTGGGTCCCTGTGCGTCTCTGGCTGGCGGCTCAGCGCTGACACTGGCCCTTTGTGGGTCAAGAAGTGTTTGGTTGGGACCACATCTGAGTTTTGGGGATTTTCTGGGCAACCTGCTCCCCACCCTTGGTGTTGCATCCCCTCTTGGGAGGCGGCTGGGCTGCTGTGATGCTGCTGACGACGTTATTGCCTACGGGTTATAGAAAACATACAGTCTGGTGAAGGGACCACGGGGCTTTTGGATGCTTTGTTTGAGGCTCTTATTCCCTCCAGGAGTGACTTGAGGCTTCACCATATCTACCGAGTTTGTTTTTTCTGGCCATTCCTTGTTTCCTGGAGCCTTTTAAAATTATTTTATCCCCACCCCCCACCCCGAAATTGGAAGGCAGCATAATTGCTGCCCTTGCCTTCGCCTTCTCTGTTTGTCGGATGCTGGAGGTTAAAGTCTCAAGGCAGGAGAAGGACTTGGCACACAAGGTGGGGACAGCTGGGATAAAAGGGAGAGAGCCTCTGAGTGTTTGGTCTGCTCTCCATCCAGCTTTAGGGTTGAAAGGTCAAGACTTGTTTGAGAAAGCGAAGAAAATGCGGTACCCTTAATTCGCATCCTTAAAGACAAAAGGCCTGGTTCAGCCGCCTGTGTGCTGGAGCCATCGGGAGGCTGGAATTGTCTTTTCAGACGTAGAAAATAAAACAAAACCCCTACCCTGAAAGACTGCTTTTCAGGCGGGCATCATACAGCTCTCCTATATAATGCCTGGAGGTCAAGGGTTGAGTAAAATAGGGAGACCAGGTAAATACGTTCATTTGAAACCTAGGGATTAGATAATTTTATTTATTTTCTAGAGTTGTAGAGCATCTCTCCAATTACAGAGATGAAAAGTGGGACAGGACAGGGGCTGCTGGCTCTGGACCCAGCCCCACAGCTTGAATTTGGGTTCGGGCTCTGTTCCCACACCACGGCCACTGCCTAGGGTTTGGGGCATGAAATAATGGGGTTTTCCTGAGGTTGGGTTAATCAGTTGAGGAAAACCCCAGTCTCTAGCTGGACCCAACAGCTGAGCTTGGACCGGGTCTGAGCCGTGCATCGAAACCTGTTGCTCAGCCCAAGGCTGCCTCCCTATCGCCTTTCTGGCAATCAAGAACTTACTTGTCTCCAATCCACTGTTTACAAGGAATATTGCTTGTTTTTAAAGCTGCACGAATGAACGCAGCCAGCACAGACCATAAAATAGCGGTAGGTAATGTCTGCTGTCAGGTGCTGGGCTGGCCGAACCCTTAGAAATACAGACTCCTTGCTTTCAGTTTTTTTTAAAAAAGAAAATAAATCCAGTATATCCTTCTTTTGCCTTGTTTAGGAATCATAAATTGAGCAGGTAACAGGGTTAGTGGACCGGCTAGGCAGCTGTATGGGGCCATGGGTTAGTTAGGGGGAAGTATTTATGGGGCTGTCGCTCAGGTGGGGCCTGTGCCGGCCAGGCATGGCTGAGGGGGGGGTCATCACTTGTTGCACACAGTATTAAACACCTATAAGAAAAACCCAAACCCAACAAACAAAACAACCTTTTCTGATAGAGCAGGCCATACCACGGTAATCCTCCCACAGACATCTATAAAAAGAGGTGTTTTATGAGTGTTTTTGCCCCACCCCTCCCAAATCCACATAGGAGCACCCGGAGCATGGTATGTGCACGCGGGGCCGGAAATCGCCTGGCTGCGGAGATGGATGGGGAATTTCACTTGTCATTTATGAAGTGAGTTTGTGGGCAGGTGGAGGGTAAACATCAGGACAATATAAAGCTTATGGCTGAACCCTGGTGATAATCTCTTGGCCAGGCATGCTGGCATTTTCCACGCTGTTTCCCGGCTCGCCATCCACCCCCTAAGCCTCCCCCTCCCCTCGATTTAGGAATAGGAGCCTCGTAAATCCTTCCGACCCAGATGCTTTATCGGGTCCCCCAGCTTCTCTCTGCAAAACCACGGCACGGGTGGCAGGGGCGAACATCTGCGCAGGGGATATCCTTCTGCTCCTGCTCCTCCGTGGCCGGCTGCTATCGCCACCGGGAAGGCAGTTGTGGTTTCGTAGCTTTTTAGCTGCGAAATGAGGAAGGATGTTCTTCCTTGTGGTTTGCAATTACGGCGTAGAAAGTAACAAACGTATTTCTGCATCCCACCCCAGATTCGCTCTCCTGCAGCCGGGCTGAGATAAGGGGCGATGCGTCGGAAAGCAAAACCCTGACGGCGAGCAAGTTATGAAAGTGATTGTAAAACCTCCCCAGGAGATTAAATGCAGGTCTGTGCCCGTGCGTGGCTCTAGCGGTGTTTGGAAATAGCCTTTAATATCACACAGCATCTTGCTTTTAAAAAAACCAAAACCAAACCACCAAAAAACCCAGCCTCCCTTCATGCCGGGGTTGCAGTGTTTGGGAACCTGATGCCCTAAATACAGCCTCCATCTTTAACCCCGGAAAGTCATCAGCTTTTGGGAGCAGGTAATGCATTCACGTCTCGCACACACCCCTTGCACACTGATGTTTGCACCACCAAAGCCTAGAAGGGCCCCAGGGTTAGCACCGGCGAAGGGCTGGCCTCTGCCGGGAGCTGGGCTGGTCCGTCACTGGGGATGCTCTGGAAGGGCTGCGGGGAGAGTTTGTTCCAGGATGGAGTGATGCCCAATTTAAGGTTTGCCGTCACTCCAAAGATGGGTCCTGGTCCAGCTTGATGACATCTCTTTGAGAGCTGCCGTGGGGATGGATGAAGCTGGAGCATACTCGCTATGTGTTCTTGAGGTAGTTGGGGATAATAAGTTGAGAAATAGTGAATTACTGGTTTGCAAGCAGCTGGCTTGTACCCGGTTTCGGGTGCTCCCTCCCAGCTGTGTGCAGGTTGGGTGGGCAAGGGCTCGTGGGTACGTCCAGCTTCAGCGAAGATGTTTCTGGGCACATATTTTTTTTGGAAGAGCATGGTGGGGGTCCTGCTTGGGGCCAGATGTCTTTCCAGAGGTGCTTCTCCTTGTACCTCCCTTACATCTTACCATGAAGATGATGCACGTTCTGATTTTTCACCTGCTCTGATAATCCCTGGTCCCAGGGCTGGAGCAGCAGAGCTGTTTGCAGACCAGGACAATCTCAGTTTTACTTTCATGCATACCTATATTCCTCTTCTTTAAAGGAAGAGGCTGAACCCCTCCCTGAGTTGCACTGGGGTGGATTTAAGGAGGGAGAAAGAGTAGTGAGCAGCCTCAAAAATCAGTGGGACTCCTGGAAACACTTGATGCTACAGGACTTTTTTTTTTTCTTTTTTTTTTTTTTTTTAAATTTTAATGTCGTTTCTTGCACTGCAGTGAGAAGGTAGAGGTGAATCCTCCCTGGACAGGGAGGCACAGCCAGGAAAGAGATGATCTTTGCTGATGGCCCCGGCTGGGATGTGCCGCTGCCCCCGCGGCCGGGGCCCTTCTCCCTGCACTGCTCGGCAGGTTTCGGCGTGACTCACTGGAGCCTGGGACAAGGTGGGGTGTTTTCTTCCAGGTCAGGATTTAGGTGGATTGGCAAAGGGCTGTGGGAATGCTTTTAAGGTGTCTTGCATGGGGTTGTTTTTTTTTTTTCTCCTTTTTGTTTCCCTGCAAGCAGTGTCAGGCTCTCCTGCTCTGCCTTTGCCCAGCAGATGAACGAGCAGGGGTTCGAGCTGCTGGAGATGCACGTTTAGCAATTGCCTGCATCCCGCCCTGTACCTCTGCCCAGCATCTTTCCTCCCCTTCTCCCCACCACCCCCTAAAACCACTCCCTATCTCCAAAGAGGTCAATGCCTTTGCTCCCAGCTGGGGGCCACTAATGCAACCCCATTTCCTCCCTCCTCATGGGGTGCATCGGTGATGGGATTCAACTCATGCTTACATAGGTATTGCCATACTTGGAATAATAAAAATAACAGAAATAGAGCAATGAAGCTGCCATGTGTCTTCATAACACATGTCCAGGTCTTTCAAGACTTGGAGCTCCAAGGCTCGTGGAGAGATAAATAATAAGTAGTAATTAAAGATGCACACGCTGTACTGCTCTGAATTGCAAGAGGTTTTGCAAGGGATGGACATGCTGTCGTGCTGGTTGAGGTCCTTGCTGCGGGAGTTTGCGGTGGCCACGAGGGTCTGCAGCTGAGCAGCCGCTTGCATGTGAAAGATGCTTTGTATTCCTGTTATTATTATTATTTAATGTGCATTAATCACTGGAGCTCCAGCTCTGTGAATGCAGGGCTTACAGCCTGGCTATTGCCCACCCAGAGCCAAGCCTGGCTGTGCCTCCTGGTACCCCCGCCTGCTGCAGATTAAAGATCTCGTACCACAAAGATCTCGTACCACTGAGCTGGGATAAATGTGAGGTTTTGTGCCGCTGGTTCCCATTGTAATTATGTATCTGCATGGGATAGACCCGAGGGCAAACCGTCCTGGCACTCCATCAGCGCTTTCCTACGTGCGCTTCTGGGAAGTGGAGGGACAGCCACATGCATGACCTGTTCTTCTGGCCTCTCCTCAATCACATTGCAGCCTCAGGTGCATTTTTAGCTCCTCTGAAATATTTTGGGGGTGTTTTTTCATGTTAGTGCCTTGATCACTTTTTTCTTTTTTTCCCCTCCTTTGACATGTCCGAACCATTTCATCCCATTCTTAGTATTGACATAAAAATGCAGCTGAGAAAACACTGAAACTGTTTCAACAACTGCCGTGCTAAGAAGTAAAGTAAACCAGAAAGTAGTTATTACACTGAGAGCTTCCTCTTTAAATAACTGGGGGGGGAAGAAGTGAGAGTACTTGGTAATTAGATTCTCTCCCTCATCCTAATTGCATTACCAATAAATCAGCTCTGAAGATCTGTTTCTTTTTAAGTTTTCTTGAATTTAGCCTTTGTCTGAGAATCTTGGAACAACAGGGCTGCAGTAAATATGATTAACCTACAGTTAATTACTGGGGTATTTTGGCTCTGCTCTGTGGACGCTAAGCCCGTGATGGTCAACCATCAGTCTCTCGGGAACCAGCCCCCTGCCAAACCCGGGGAGAAGGAGCTGTGGAGGGCCGAGCGTGGTGAGCTGGTCCCTCATTACTGACATTGTTTAAGTAAAAGTGCAGGAGGCTTTACATTAAGGGATAATTTGGCACACACAAGAGCTCGATGGAAAAAAATTAACTTTTCCTCAGCACACCTCTTTGTTCCGCCCTTTTTTCCCTCTCTCTTTCTAGGGTTGCTAAAAGGCCAGGGAGTTTTAGTTTAGCAAATGCATCCTATAAATTCCTTTCTCCAAACACTGTAGATGAATAATTTCAGAGTCCTAGACCCCAAATCCCTTTAAGCTCCAACTAAACCATATGTTTATAGTGTATTTTCTTTTTTAGAAGAAAAGAGGATGTTTAGTTAATATATAACTACATGCTGGGTCCATGGGCTGTGGATGGGCATGGGGAGAAACCTGCGAGCCAGGGGAGGGGAGGATGAAGAAAAGCCCTCCTGAAACCACACGGGGTGTCCCTTTTCCCTTGATTGAAGTCAGGGCAGATCTCTCTCATTAAGAGGCAAGCGATGAGGGCTTATTGGTGAACTTCCACCAAAATCTTGTGCTGTTGAAACCTGGTGGTTGCACAAGAGGCAGGGTGGTGATGCACGGCACGCGGTACCATGCTGCGGGACTCCCGGCGAGTTCGTAACAGATCACAGCTCCCAATTCCCTGGCGGTTCATGTACGCCCTTCACTTTGATGCACTGGTTCACGTGCACAGGGTTATGTCCCTACAACGCACAGCCAGATGATTTATCAGAAAAGTCAATGCTGATGGTTTAAAAAAATAAATCCTTGGTGAACATGATGTAAATTCTGGATCAAAGGAGTTTTCCCTCCCCACTGCTTGACTCAAGTCTATGCTTTGCAAAGCTTTATTGATGCCACACGTGAGTTTCTTCTGGGTAGGATGACAAGGACCGTTGTGTTGACAATGCAATCACCTCCAGCGGCAAAAAGAGGGAGTTGTGCCCCCAAAACACAACAGCCCTTGGATGACTTTAATTGGGAGACTTGGGTAGGAGGGACACTGGAGTGTGTTACCTCTGTTAAGAGAGCATCAGTGAGACTGGAGCTGCTCCATGATGGGGCATGAGGCAAGGGTGAGGCCAGCACTTGATGTGACCTCACTGATGGGGCACTGTCCCATAGGGTCTGACCTAGGTGGGCAGAGCCACATGCATGTCACAGGCTCTGCTGACAGCCCAGGCAGAAGCAGCAAGAGATGGGGACACAGATGGAGAGGATGGAGGCGACAAGGTTACATCCTTTAGGATTCAGAAACCTGTCCCACTAACCTTCTTACGCTGCTCAGAAGGTGTTCAAGGCTGCCCTGCTTGGCCAGGGATGGGAATGACCTTCAGCTGTGGCCAGGCTACCCCCTCTGCTGATCACCCACAGGTGGGGGCACCTAGCCCACTTGTCCTCCAGCTGCTCCTAATTACAGAGGTCTACCAGGTAGCCCATAAAGGCACAGGTTTACAGCAAACTCAGTAGCAAAGTGTTGGAGCTGAGTTTGGAAGAAGCAGCAGGAGTTTTTGTTGCTGTGGTGAGAGACTCATGTGTTTTTTGGGTTTGCCTTGATGCTCTCTGGATGTTGTGGAGGGTCCCCTGCACTGGGTGAGCTGTGAGTGTGTAGGGGTCACAGGGCTGACTGGCAGTGCAACGATAGCAGCCTCCACCTGGGGGCTTCTCTGGCCACCGCAGCCTCATGCTTGCACCTGAGCTGGCTTTGGCTCTTTGGCTGGACCTGGGAGGCAATGCCTGCTGTCTTTATTTGCGTTTGGCTGGCTCAGAAGAACATCTGTCTCGGCTCAAAAAAATGGAACTCTGGGACTGTGCAAGGTCTGTGCTCATAAGTGCCAGCTTACTGTGGATGCCTAGTGTGCTCTGGATATGGGGGAGCAAAGCTGCATTGCTTTGGGAGAAAGTAGAGGACATCCTTGCCTAGCTTATGGAGGCTTTTACAAGGTGTTGCCTGTTGAACTTCAACTTGTGTGCCGTGCTGAGCCTTAGGTGGCACCTTGTCTCAACTTGCTCATCTACGTGACCACCTTGGGTTGTTCCCTATGGGGAGGACTGGATGTTCACCAGGGAGCTGCTCTCCGTGGGGCAGGTGAGTGGTATCCATATGCAGCTCTCTGCTGCTGCTTTTTAAAGTAATCCTGTCTTTAAGACCGTAGCTTTTTGCAAATACATGTTATCTCTCAAGGATCTCCCTGTGCCCACAGTACAGCGCCTGCAATATGTGTTATATCACACTGTCTTTACCCCATGTTTGCCAGAGGGGAAAGCTTAGCATGGACTATGCATTAGATTTTTGGAAAGCCTCTGTGCTTCCTGGCATTGTGGGCTCAGCTTAGCCCTTCATCTGTGCAGCAGAAATATATTGGGTATCATGAGTGCGCAGGACTGTGTAGTGCTTTTTTGAAGACATACCTCTAGAGCTGGAGGCATGGTCTATGCTGGTGTATTAATTGCGGGAAGATGCGTTGCTCCATTATCCTGGCAGAAATACGTTTTTCTTCCCTGTACCTGACAATTTATGTTTTTGGGAAGGGCTATATTTTAGTGCTCCAGTGGGCAGAAGACTAGGTTTATGGCAGGTTTATCTTGGGGTTTGAAGTTCATTGGAGGTCCGTAAGCCCTGCTAAATTAATAAAAATTACCAAATTGTATTGCTTGGGGACATCAGCATCTCTTATAAGTGCTGAAAGGGAGGGAATATTCAACCTCTCCAATGAGCGGCTTTGTACCACGACTAGTGTTTCCCTCAGTGGTGAGTCAGGGATGAAGCCATGTTGGGTTAATTCCTCTTTGCCTTGGGGAAGTAGCAGGGGACCTTGCAGAAGAAAATGTGATGACAGGAGACCAGATAATGTTAAATTGCCAGATTTTGCCATTGAAATGGCCTCCCTCTGCAGTTCTGCAAGCGGTGTGATGGGGATGGGGCTGGAGGGAGGTGGGCAGGAGGATTTGGAGCTGGTCCTGCCTGTAAGTGGGGTGACTGAAAGAAAGTGCAGCAGATGCTGGTCCTGCACCGAAGCCAGACCAGCTTCTTTGGACTCAGGTCCTTTTATTCCCTTCACCCTCGCCAGGCAGGAGACCCAGCCCAGGGGACATCTTTTCTTCCTTTTTCCTTGTCACAGAAGCAGTAGGACAGGCTTATCCAGTACCATCAGGTGTATGTCTGGGGTCTGTGTGGTGCTGAGCTCAACCCAGGTCTCTTGGGACACAAGGGTCTGCCTCCAACACCACCAGTCTTCATGGTCCCTCCCTCTCCCTTGGTGGGGTTGTATCACCTTGTAGTTGAAGACACCACAGCCCTGGTCTATTGCCCCAACAAACCACCGTCCTCCCCTCTGCAAACCTCAGCAAAGGTCAGCTTTATTCAGTTTTTGGCAAACCCATGCTACAACTAGCTGAACTGGTTTGAGAATGCCTGGTGGCAGCTGCGGCCTCATGCAAGCTTGCTTCAGGATTGCATCTCCCAGGCAATGAGTCACTTACTGGGATGGCGTGACTTTGCACTGTTAGGTGCCTGTCCCGCTATACACCCAGCCAGAGCAGCCTGGCTTCATCTGTCATGGTCTTGCCATTGCCCAGTGGTGGCCCAAGGTGAAGTTGGTGTTGTTACCTTGGAGGAAACATAAGGGTTTCTCGAAATTATTTTGGCTACTTCTTCATCTCCCCTTGCATGTCCATCTCTGGCACGGGGTATCTGGCTTTAGCTTTTGAGTTACTCTAGCAGCAAGGATTGCAAGATAAAGACTTATCCATTGAAACATCATCCTTGACTCCTGAGGACCCTGAGCTGCTCTCATCAGTACTTGTTTGAGTGATTAAGGATTATGCCATTAGTCTACTGCTTAATGAATATTGAAATGCTGTCTGGAAATGAAAAGGCGTACGTTGTCTGTGACACAAACAAACCAGAAATATTTTCCACTGCAGTATGGTCCTCTAAGTGTTGGGTGTCACCCTGCTGGAGCTCTGGCAGTGCCCTCATCTTTGAACTAAACCGAGAAGTGGGAATCTTGTGGCTGGTAATAGCGAGGCCATTATTTTAAGGATACAAATGTTTAATGTACAATAACGAGTCACATAATGAATGTCCAAATGAGTGATGTTTTCTTCAGTTTTACATTCCCAGAGGCGCAGAAAGTATTGGTCACTTTGACATGGAAAGCAGTCAGGCAATTACACTGGCGTGCTCTGAAAAGAGGTTTTATTTCATAATGCAGAACTTGAAAAAAGTCCCAGAAACAGCCTATGCTTCCTGGCTACTGCTTTGAATTCAACTTGTCTCCGCTCCACGTTAAAAAGGGATGTGGGGTTTAGGGCTGTATTTAACTTTGAGCACCTCTGAGCTAGCGTTGTGTCTTCGGAAGTGAGGATGGGGCAAGGAGAGCAAGAAGGCATCTATAAAGGGTTTCTTCTTTCCATGGAAAGGAAAAGTAAAATTAATGCAATCTGGTTCCCCTTTGCAGCAAGTGGGATGCTGCAAGGGGTAGAGGTAGGGTACCACCAGCCAGGAGTAAAGCTGGCTTGCTTGAGATCTGGTGCTTGCTCTTGCTTGCCACATGCCCATGGATGCACAGGTTTGGGTAATGGTCTGACCCCTCCCGCAATTGCGTTACTGAAACTCCCCATGGCTTCAGCGTAACAGGGTTTTGCCCAGAAGCTTTCAGTACCCTCTTTTTTTTTTTTTCCTTCTCCTTATTAATAAATGAGTTAATGAGAGAAGCCTTGCAAGACATTTTGAGAGCTTAGGACTTAAGGCTTGATTCTTCCCTTACTGAAATTTTGGGGAAAGCAGTACCCCTGTCATTTTAGCTGGGCAGGACCAATTAATTATTTGTCATGCTACAGAAGACAATGAAACCTGGGTAATGTGAGCAACAGTAGAAAATCAGTCTCGTGCGTGCAGGGGAGGTCTCAAATGAAATGTTGCCTTAGAAAGCAGAGTTCTAGTGTTCTCCCCCCCCCCCCCCCCAAAAAAAAAAATCCAGGTTTTATCTATTTTACCAAAGGCTAAAATGAATTCTTATGTATATTTTATAAGAATATTTGTTTTGTTTATAGCCCAGCATTAAGGATACTTTTTTCTTAATAAGCTCATGTCAGAGCTCCCGTAACCGTAGCCCGAAGGATATGTTTTGCAAAAATGAAAAATGAACGTATTATTTACCTATCAATACCATGCAACATTGATCAATGCAAACCAGCGGCCCCCCCCGCCCGGCCCCACTTCCACCATTATGGGAGGTGGGTTGCCCTGTCTGGGTAGTGCTGGGACTTTATCTGTAATATGGAGCTTTCAACCGCTGGGCCGACAAAATGCCTCTCTGACAGCCAAGCCATTAATTACCATCATCTGAGCCTAATTCATTCATCCCTTTCCCTCTCATGCAGAGGGACAGGGAGGGCTGAGGGCACTTGGGGAAATGTAGGCATGATTCCATATTCGTTATGCGGCGAGTGCTGCCTGCGACTTTGTTGGTTGCAGTGGCTTTAATTGAATTGGCTTGCCAATAAAGCTGTTGTCATTCAGTAAGTGAATTTGTTGTACTACTCGCACCACAGCTGCTGCATACAACCAGGCATTTCCTGAAGGCAAGCCAACCTCGTGCTACCCTGGCTGGAAATTTTTTTACTCATCCATAACGTGCCACCTAATATCCTTTAGGTGTTGTTTCCGACCAGGGAGAAATGGGGTGTCACCTGCCTGAGCCCCTCTTGCAGG
This sequence comes from Harpia harpyja, assembly GCF_026419915.1. Classification (NCBI taxonomy): domain Eukaryota; kingdom Metazoa; phylum Chordata; class Aves; order Accipitriformes; family Accipitridae; genus Harpia; species Harpia harpyja. The sequence continues at coordinate 51,850,533 of NC_068943.1, read as the reverse complement.
GGTACATTGCAACCCCAAAAAGGAGTGGCTGGGGGCTGGATGCTGGTAATCCATTGGGGTGTGGGACTGGCTGGTCAGCCTGTGTGTTTTTTCAGTTGAGGGGCTCTGACCTCTGTTACCCTGCGCTGGTCATGATAGAGCATCATTGCTCCTTGCAGTAAAAATAAATACAGAATATGACAGATAATATATTTTGTTAGTCAGGAGCTTAGAGTGTCATTAAGAAGTCTAGCAATATTGATAAAATAAAGCAACATTAGGGGAGGCATTTATTATAGGATATGTAGGCTGTTGGGCCAAAAAGTACTTCAACTTTCTGCAGTTTATAAAATATTAGGGAAGGAGGCGGGTGATTGCTTGATTTATGGTGGCTGTAAAGTGATACTGAGATGAAGTGAAATATCCAGAGGTCTGAGAAAGCATGACTTCTTGTGTTTTAACGTGTGGGATGAGCGTATATGCGGTAGCCCAGAGAATGGTCCACAAGGCAGCTCAGTGGTGGCCGAGAACCAGTGCTCCCCATACAAGCACCTCATGCTTTTCACAGGGGAGCTGAGATGCAAACCTGTGTCTGAATGCTACATCTGCCCCCTCTTCTCTGCCAGGTCAGAGCAAACCCCCATATTTTATCACCCCTGAAGAAGGGGGGGGGAGTGGAACAGATCTGGATCTGTTTCAAGATGATGTGGCCAAGTCCCAACTTGCTTAGGATGGATTATTTTTTTCTTGGTGCTACCCTGAGCTGGGGGAATTACCCCAAGAAAGAAGTTTTCTTCAGAGATTTTTTTTTTATATAACCTCATAAAACATTGAGTTCATTCCATCAGATTTCTTCAGATTTATGCTTATTGTAGATTATTTTTAACACATCCAAAATATTGGGTAGCTAGGGTATTTCAAGCTCTCTGCTCAAATTGGATCGTGTTCAGCTCGATGCCTAACTGAAACTGCAGGAGCTAAAGTAATATTTTGGGTGTTGGTCTCACTTGTGAATCATAAATTTGAAGAGATTATCTGGCAGTTAGACGGTTAAACTAGTACATGAATGCCTGTTTCTAGACATCCAAGAAAAAAACAAATTTTGCCCCATACAGTCTCATGTTATTTGAGCAGTAACTCATGAAGAGAAGTCTAAAAATTGATTGGTAACAGTAAAACTTTCCTCAGCTTCAGTACCAATGGATGTAGCCTGTGATGGGGACCTGTTGCCTTCAGTGCTGGGAGTCTGCTTGTACAAATCTGTGGAAGTGGTTTTGGCAAAGGCTGCTGTGCCTACTTCCAGCCCGGGAAGTCACTTTTCCTGTAAGTTTGGGAATAAAAATATATCAAGCATAAAACTTGAAGGCTTTAAAGTAGTTGGCTTGTCTCATCTTTGTGGGGGACCAACTCTAGGAGAAAACCCATGATGGCAAGTGCCCCACTAATGTCCGTAAGACCATAATCTTTTTCCCCTTGCTGTTTCTTGGGATGTTTCTTAGAAATTAAGGTGCTGATCTACAGCTCTAGGAAATACCTGTGTGGTCAATCTAGATCCATCAGCCAAAATGCCTGGTGTTAGCCATGCCTGGAGGCATGGGGTAGTGAGGGTGTATCAGAGGGTGCATCGGTAAAGCCTGGGATTTTAGGGCAGGACCATGTGAATCCACAGCAGCCATCTCTCCTAATGGTTTTGGGGTGACGATGGGTCTGTCTTGGCAAAAAAGGTCTGTACCATTAGGAACCCTGAGCTGATGAAAAAGGCAGCAGGTGGGTTGGTATCTTTTCACTGAATTCAGGTGCCAAGGTAGTTATGCCAGAAGTGTGTTGATGGACTTAAATAACCCAGGCAGGATCTGTTGTTTGCTGCTGGGGAGAAGATCTGTGATGCCTGGAGGAACCAGTGGCAGCACTGGGGTGCTGGGTCTAGGTTTCCTCCTGGCCGGGAGGGTTGGAGGCCCCAGGACACAGTGAAGCTCCCCAGCTATTGGTAGGACCTGCAGGTCTCTTCCCACATGGATGAGTTTGTCCCCTTGCCTGCTGCACCAAACCTCACAATTTTGGGTATCTGTGGCATGGGACAACCTGTTGGGTTGGAGCACTGTCTGCTAGAGCTTCAGCTCAGCTGGGGGCAAAGAGGATGGGGAAATCTTAATGATGAATAACCTGTGGTTTAGGTTACTCTAAGTAGCCCAATTTACCTTGAACACTCCTCTTAGAGCAGTAATGCTCAATAAGTGGCTATGTCAGTCAATTATAGACTTACAGTAGCTGACAACGTTTTTCTCCTATCATCCCTTCCCACCACTCCCCAAGCCTCTGCCAGAGAGGACAAGCCCAAAGACAGCAAGCACACATGAACCTCAGTAAGTAGTGGCAAGCAGCCAAGATAAAAGTTCAGGATAACTTCATATTGTCTTTTCCTTTCCTTGTGTTCCACATACATAATATTATACCCAACTGCATTACTATTTTTTAAAAGACCAAGCTGACAAGGGCTTTTGTATGCCTGTATCCCCCACACTACTAGAAGTAAATTTTCAGTATTAACAGCCAGGTAGTTCTCAATTAGCAGCTAATAAAGTAGGCTCTTCTTTATTTAGAAAGTTTATATTTTTCTTAATTCTTCTGTGGCTTCCACATTCATGGTTTAAGAAAATTGTGCAGGCATGCTGACCTTCCTTTAGAATGAGATTTCTGTACAGAAAACGCAAATAAAGTGTAATTTTTTCAGAGATTGAGATGAATGACTGGGAAAGCAATGACTTGGAGAAAGCAGACGCAAGTGGAAGGGAACTGACCACTGAAACCAGACCCTAGAAGTGCCATAAATGTAGGGTTGTTGCAGGCCAATGTTTATTTTTCTTTCTCTATGGCACACATTGCTTTTGCCTTTAAGCTTAGTAGGGTTGGCAAAAGAAAAAAGTTCATCTGGAAGCATCTTGGGAAGAGGAATGTGGTGAATAAATAGTCAGATCACAAAACCTGGTTATAACTGAGTGGTTCTCATCAAAATTTGATATAATTTTGTGCACCTTCAGCTTGTTGACTCTACAAGCTTAAAGACTTTATTTCATGTGCCAAGTTTGTGTCAAAGTAACCTATGCAAAAAAAAAAATATAGTCCGGGTGTGTGGGAGCTTTGGAGTTGGGGGGTGTGTGTGTGTGAGAAATTCCATTAAGGCTTATGAACACCTGATCTGTAAAAATTAACTCCATGTCTCTCCCAGCTTGTGATACAGTGATACAGGGTGCTGGTGGGACGTGCATTGCGGTGCCAACCGGTCTTTGTGTCTCTGCTAGCCACAGGAGGGCTTGGATCCTCTACACCCAATCCTCTGCTGGCTGTCAGAGGTGTAATTAACTGCGTGGGTGGTAAAATGGCCCAGGGCTCCCCGTTTGCATTTTGTGCAACTGGAACATACCCTCCTTGTTCAGGTAACGTGGCAAATAAAACCCTAGCAGGGCAGCGGTGAGTGTTGATGAGGAGTTTTGAAATAGCATGAGAATGGGTTTTATTACAGTATATCGTTTGCTGAAACTGCAGGGCTGGTGCAAATAATCTATTAAGAGAAGGCTTTTGTGAAGCTCTATGGCTTTTTAAAGAGGTTTATGGCTTGACTAGCAATCGTTTGCTGTGAGAAAGTCTGGAGGTATGAGTCTTCATGGGGCCACGTTGGCTTAAGTGCTGCCTTGTGTTGTAACGAGTGTGGAGGTACCTGCAGCTGAAGTTATGGGGCAAGATCCCAATCCTGCTGGAGCTGAGTGCCTCCATGGGGGATACCAGCATGGCCCGGGCTTCCCCAGGGCTGTTACATGACCTCACCTTGGGTTTCCTTTGTGTGTGCAATTTCTGCCTCCAAAATCTGGGCTTGTGCTCTTGCACTGGCAGCAAATTGGATGCTTGCACCCTGCTGTGTACAAAGTCAAGCGACTTCTTTGCGTCTAGGATGAGTACTTACAGCCTTTTTTTCTTAACTTAAGGCACTGCTATAAGCATGCTGTTTCATGGTTGAGGCAGGGGTCCTGACTGTTGCAACTCGGCTTGTGTCGCAAGGGAGAGCTGCGGGGCTCCCCACTGTGCTCCCCAGAGGCCAGGATTAGACCTTCCTTGAGCTCCCTTGCCTGCCTGTGTGACCCGAGATGCAGCCTGAGCTTTAGTGGTCCAAACCTGCTTACTCCTAAAAGGCAAAGCTAAAAGCCAGGTACACATGGGAGGGCATCAGTCAAGTCTATGTCTCTGCCCTCTGACAACTTTGTACTCTTTTGTAGCATCTTCGTGGGCTTTGGCGATTTCAAGTCCTGCTGTGTGCAAAGTTTTATTTGCTTTCCGTGGGTTGCCTGTGCTCTCCCGTCCTTTTTGGAGCAGGGCTCTGGGATAATTCAGATTTTTTTTTTTTTTTTTCAAATAGAAACTGCCTTTATCTGAGAATACTCTGTGTATGGTAGAAGACCTTGTCTGAGGTCTCCTATAGCCCTAAAGGCACTGGTTAGAGCTTGATGTGTCAAGTGGTCAGTCCTGATCCCAGTCGTGGCTTTCATAGACTTGTGTGGTACAGGAGAGTGTGGCAGCAACTCTTTTAATGGGGTGATTTGATGTCAGTAGGTAGAGACTTGTGTTTGGTTTGAGTCTGTAGTGAAATATATGCTACCTTTTTCTTTTGCAATTCATATTTAAATTTTGCTCTGTGCAAAGCCCTTGCCCGTGAAACATCTTTCAGATGTACAGAACAGCCTGGTTGTTTTTCAGTCCTGTGTCCGATGGACTTGTTGATTAGGAGATATCGCTATTGCTGCTAACAGAGTTATGCAGCTGAGACCTGGATTTTGCTGGAGGACATCTTGTGTTCACCCCAGTGGTAATCTGAACTTGATGCCCAGCAGCTCAGTTTGGGACAACCCCCTTCAGAGCTGATGTTTGCCTTTCTCCAAGAGGTCTTTCTTGGGTGGACTTGGAGGTCTGATGGGAATCTTGCTGTTGCTGTGCCCTATGACAGTAGCTCTCCATTTGTATTTGTATAAAGGTTATGCACTGAGGTCCTGATCCAAAACCCCTTGAAGTTGATGAAAATCTTTCTGCTGGATTTGATGGGCTTTGCTCCAGCTCTGCAAGTGCAGAAAGTTCAATGAAATCAGAAGTCAGAACCTGCAAAAATGTGCAGGTGAGATGCAGAAAGGCTGAAATTAGCCCTAGACAAAAAAGGATGGGAGACCCCCCCCAACAAAATGTGACACAGGTGGTTCTCTGAAACTTTCTCTTCTGTTTATTTCTAAGTACTGTAAAAATGCTGTTTCAGTATTACAGGGCTTTTCATGGAGACAGTACTTGCTCTGAACAATGAATTTTCAGGTGATCCATTTCAATTTGCTTGTGATCACCAGGAAGGGAGGATATTCAGTTTAAAGCAGTTGGCCTGTGCAGAATTCACAATGACGAGAAATATTCTGGAGCCGGGAGTAAGACCGAGTACTGTGCTTTACTGCAAACTTTTGCACTAGCTGGATGTTGCCTTTCCTAGTCCAGATCCTCTCTGCAGCTGGAATTACTAATATACAGTTACTTGGATAGGGCTAGATCTGTGTGCAGTGGAAGGATGGGCATCTGTAGCAATTTTATTGAAGTTGAGAGATGCTCTAGATTTACTGTGAAATGACCAAAATCTAGCCTGTAATAACATTCACCCATAGACCTCAGAACATTCTGCAAACTACAGAAAGCATTATTAAGCTTATGTTGCTGTGAGGATGCCATGGCGTGAGAGGGGAGCGATGTGAATTGCTCCAAGGTCCTCAGTTAGGTCTGAATGTCCCAAATCTGATTTAGCTCCATGCATGCTTGCCTGACTCCCTCCCATTGCTACCGCGCTAAACAAGTGCAGACAAACCCTGTCTACAGCTGCTGCCAAGCTTCTTCGGCTCTTTTCACTAGTTTGCCCAAGTGCTCAGGTGATAAGATTTGTCCTGTCCTGTTTTGCAAAGGGATTTGGTGATTGCAAAACATGTCACATTATTGACTGGAAGTTGTTACCATCTGGTGGCTGTTTAGATGGTCTGGTACTAATGAGTAGGTAATCTTAATCGAGTTTCTAGGGGACAGCTGTCCTCTCTTGCTTTCTTCCCTGCGATCATACACATCATTGTTGTACTGGACACTAATTGGTGTTCTTATTTGCAAAGATGAGGTACGAACGGTCATGGAAGCACTTTCAACAAGAAATGGATTGCAGTGTGTGGATGGGGTAATAGGAGGAAAACTGCCTTTCCAGCAGCTGTGTTATGTGTTTTATGTGCAGAAAGTATTTTGGGTTTCTAGCAATCTTATACAAGCCTTAAACACTCTCTAAAGAAGGAATCTAGGGATGTGAGCTATTGTAGACGAAGACAGACAAATAAAAACGTGCTGCTATCCCCCGGCTTATTTCCTAACACTCCCACAAGTCAATAGGTGCCTGTTCCAAAGTGCCTTGTCTTGTAAATGCATGCCCGGAAAATGAAACTTAAAAAAATGTCTAGTACGTATTCAAAGTTGTGATCGGGTGGAAGCTGTTCAGAGGCAGAAGCACGTAATGGTTGCTGCATTCATGGTCATTATGGGTTTGATGGTATTTGGAATGTTATTCAAAATCATGCAAAGTTGGGTCCTGCACTTGGAGATGTGGAGACTGGTGCTGCAGGGGATGTCTGCATGGAGGGTGGCTCAATGGGAGAGTGCTGGAAATGATGTGGGATAGTAAACCCTGCTGGCAGCTCAAATATAGCCTGAGAAGAAGTGTCATGGTCTCCCACCACACAGAGGAAAGCAGGAACACAGATCAGTCGCTCTTGCCACTGCTTCGGCACCCCTTTGCCTGCCCTCTCCCTGTGGTCCCCATCTGTCTGTTCACGGGGGTTGTTGTGACCCTGTGCAAGCCCTGGGTTTGGGTGGAGGGTCTTCTACTTGTGTGGAGGTCTCCAAGGGACATGATTGCTGAAAACCACAATGCACCTTGAGGACAGAGATGACTAAAGCTTGTTTATAGCAGAGCATGTGCTCTGCTCTGGTGGAATCGAGCTCCCCTGCAGACCTCAACTTCTAAGAGTGGGGTTTGGGTCGTCTCCTTTTTCTGTACCATGTCTCCAAGCACAACTGCTGTCTAAGGCCTCCAGTAGTTTGCATCTGGCTTGGACTTCCTTGCTGGCAAGTCATTTGTGATTGCAGGTGGTTATTTACTTTTATGCAGTTCCTCCTATCTCCCTCCTTATCTCATCCTGTCTGTACTGACTTCAGGCTCTTCTTAAATCTGAGAGGAGCAGTGGTGGCTGCGGTGGTGATGTGGTGTTAATTTGTGTGTGTGTGCTCATTTTGAGTTCAGGTCAGCAAGCGTGATATCTCAGCCTGTTAGAAGTTACTGGCGGTAGCTGGCTGTTGGTGTGCGTGCTGTGCTTTCTTTACTTAACAGCAAAATACAACATTAAATACAATAAAAATGATTGTCTAAAGACTTTTTTGGGAAAAAGTGTAATTTAAAAGCATTCTTTTGTTCAGTTATGGAGCAGGTTGGGAGGTTGAGGCCAAAGAGGAAGGTAGGTTTCATCTTCACCACTGAGGCATATATTTTATTAACACAATGGCTTGATCCATTAGGTTCTCTGCGGAGGCATGGTGTAAAGGCATATGCGTTGGCCACAGATGTGTACGTGGAGCAATGGCACTGAATCACCTGTCATCCTGTACAGATAGGGTGAAAGGGGAAGCTATTTACATAAATTATTGGAGAGCAGTAAATATTATTTCATGATATCACATCAAGATTAACTTAATCAAACTTGATATTAAGAGGCAGAATGATTTGCTTTTAGTCAAAGACACAATTAAAGGAGGTGCTTGAGGGTAAAGGAGAGTGCCTACTTAGGAAGATTTTTATCACACAATGGGTGATGCGGTGGGAATCTTCTAACCAAGATCTTAACTCCTTTGTGGATTTTGCAGCTACAGCCCTCCTAATTTTAGCAGCTGTTGCAGTTTCAGGAGGGATAGCCCAAATGAAATGTAGGGTTTGTTGGTTTTGTTTTTGTGGTGTGGTGGTGGTGTGTGTTTGTTTGGTTTTTTTGTTTGTTTTGTGGGTTTTTTGTTGGTTGTTTTTGTGTGGTTTTTTTTTTTTTTTTCCTTAGCAGTGGAGCTTTGGCTTGAAGGGAGAGGTATCTTAACCTTTTAAACACCTATTTCTTGTTTCAAGGGTTTCTGGAATTTTTGCAAAGATTCTCTCAGCAAAATTCAGCCAAAGTAAAGGCAAAACCATTAGCGCTTCCCAGATGGACTGGGAGTCTGCCTGGCCTCAGTTATGCTGTGGGTCAAGACTGTGCCTTTTGCTGCCTGGAGTCTGTAGAGGGTTAATGTAGTTTTAACCTCCTCTTCTCGCTGCCACTGTTCTCTTGGCCAATAGATTCATGTCTGTTGAATAAAATAATGTTACTTATTTGCTAGGAATGGGTTCACTTACTATTTAGGCAACTGGAAGTCAATGTCTTGAGTTTCCCAGTGTATCCACAGCATATGAAGCATTTGTAGCTCTTCCGAATGCTTTAAGTCAGAGCTCAGTGTGTATTAGTTTACTGAGACAACAGATCCCTTGTTTGTTTATTGCCTCTAGAGTTGGCTGTAAGGCAATTACTCTTGCACAACTTCTTAAACAATATTTTTCATATTTTTATAGAAAAGTAAAAGCTGACCCATTTGGGCAGTCCCTAGATAAGCCCCTGCTCCCTTTCCTTTCTGAGGAAGGCTGAGCTTTCCCTCACTCTCACAACTTTTTAATCAAAAACCAAATTATCAGTTGGGGGGGAGTTTAAATTGAAAAATCTTTGACAAGTCTGAACTGCACTCTCTCTTTGCGCATAGCATGTCTTCCTCTGCTCCCAACAGTGTCAACACTGGCTGGAGGAGCTTGGAAAGGTTAAAGATGTGCTCAGCACATTCCAGGATTAGGTCCATTGTTTAAGTAATAACACTCAATCGCATCAGCCCATGTTTACCACAAAGTCTTTATTTTTATTTTCCATACAGTCTTTCTACATGAAAGATGCAAGAGCTTTATTTCCCTATAGTTCTTTCCCTGTCCTTGCCTTCCTGGTGTTTTCATAACCCACTGTGCAGGGTTATGTGGCTCTTCTCCCTGGGGTTTCAGATGAGTGAGAGTAGAATTTGGCCAAAGATATTAGCAAACTACTTTAAAAAAACCTCCCCAACCCCCCCAAAACCCCTGTAGCTTAATTGCTATCGTGTGTGTTTGGTTGGCTGGTTCAAGTGATGCATAGCGTTGATTCTTCAGCAACCATGTGTGGGATGCTCAGGCATTGTCAATATATCCATTCCTTGTTTCAATGGCTGAGTAATACAAGCATCTGCTGCCACTTGACAAGTGATGCTCTATTGACCATTTCTGACAACTCCCACCTGTTCATGTTTGCATAAGCAAGTTTGAAATGCCCAGCCATGGAAAGAACAGCCCTAGAACTGCTTTGTAGCCAGGACTTTTCCCTCTCTAGCTGCCTCAGGTACCTGTTGATCATTGATTTGCAGTGAGGACACCACCTTCTTTTATGGGCTGGTCACCTCTTAAATATTACACATTTAAGTCCACCTTTTCCAGGCCTAATTACTGTAGGATTTACTTCTATTTTTTTAAGTAACGACAGGTGCTCACATCCTTTTCCCCATCTTAAAGATGAAGAAGCTTGTAGGCAGAGAGTTATTAGATCTTCCTGTAACGATATTCAAGCTGCAATACAGCTTCAATAGTAAGGAGATGGTGGTGAAGCGAGACTCGTGACATCCATACAGCTACCAACATCACCTTGGAGGCTGAGAGCACAAGCAAACGCAGAGTGCCCTGTGTGCAGCTATTAAAACGCAGTGTACGTGCTGTATCTTGTTTCCCCCTGTTTTCATTATTTAAACTGCTCTACACTAGGGAGGAATAATCTCTTCTATAGCGAAGATAAGGGAAAATCATTCTTGCATTACTTGGTCCTGAGACCTCCTCTTTGGTGATGCAATGCCTCCCAGGTCAGGGGTATGTAAGACTTTCCTCTGAGGACGGGTCTGCAGCTTGCAGGGGGGATAGAGCCTCAACCTTTGTTTTGGGGAGGTCCTTCTCTCACAGACCCTGTGCACTCGCCTCAGTGGTTGTACGTCCTTGTTTCATCTGGCAAGCTATTTAAGCTTGTCCACTGGAGCTTTAATGTTACACTAACACTGTTTTTATACTTCCAGTGCATTCTTTAGTCTCATAATTTTCTGATTTGATGCTGTATGTCCCATATTCCCAGTACGTGGCAAGTAAACCTGAAATTTTCCATACGTAGCTTCCTCTTTCCTACTGCTGTGGGAGACCTTTGCTATCTCAGCTACTTGAACTCTGCCAAAAACCGTGCAGGTTCTGGAAGTGCCCGTTTCTGCCAGGTAGCTGAAGGAGGAGAGGGGTGACACCCACATTTTCCTTACCGAGGCTGAATTTTTTGGGTCCTCTCCAGCATGTAGTTGTACTTGCTTTGCTCAGCCAACTGCTGCCAGTGGCAGGGGAGAGGTGATTTGGACTCAGCCTGCGTTGAAGGAGAAGTCGGTGAGTGAGTGGCCTGATCGCAGGGTTGGAGATGGTTTAATTATTACCTGATAAATCTGAAATAGTAATCCTGCTTAGATCATATTCCCTTTTTATCACGAATAGCCTTAACAGTAGCTTTAGCTGTGTTAAATACCTGAATTGTCACGGAAGGAAAAAAAGCTGGTCAATTGTTCCTTTGCATCTTAATGCTTTTGGGCTCAGGAACATCTGAGTAACTATTTTAATGAGAAGACTTCTGGTGAAATGCAGGTAAGATCTTAAAGACTTAAATTGCTCCCGTGAGAAGTCAGTCCAGGTTAAATAATAGTGCTCAGCTCGTGCAGTGGGGTGCAGAGCCCTTGGGAGCTGGGGAGGGGAACACCTCCTCTGGGGATGGCTGGGGAAGCAGGTAGAGAAACAAAATGCAATGGGTGTTCCTGGTGCAATATTACTTAATATTTCTGCTTCATGATCACTGTAAGTGTTTTGCAGAGACCTCAGTCAACAAGATAAGTGTGGGCATTGCAAGGTCTCAACCTAGGGGAAAGTCAAGCGGTGCAAATCAAAGCACCTTGGCTCTGGCTCAACTTGCTTGAACAGGGCTTACCTGTGGGTAAGGAATTCGTTGGAGACGTGGGCTTAATTCTTGGTTTTAGCCAAGGTTTTGTGACATCTGGAAGTTTTAATCCAAGGCCCAAACCCAGGGATACAGCTTATTCCATGAGAGGATTGAACAGATAAATTCATTAATGTTTGCAAAATACTTGGGAGCCACTTAAGCATATCAATAAGTTTAGAGTGTTATTACTGCCTGGACTTTGATTAAATCCCTTCGTGTCAGATGTCTTCTTAAACATGTTTCATCAAAAGCTGGTGCTTTTTTAGGAGTTTTTTTGTTTGTTTTGTTCAACGTTGATTTCCATTCAAAGTTTGAAAAATCTGAGCCAGCTCTCTAGCTGCTTGGAAATGTTCAAAGCTTTTTCCAGGCTTATTTCTTTAGTCAGTAATATGTAGCGAATTGCAAACTTGAGCTGTGGAGAGTTTGGGCGAGTTTTCATTTTGCCTTTGGCAGCTCTGTAGGTCTCTGCCTGCACAGCCCCGGTGAGCTCAGGTTCAGCCTGCTCCCTACAGGGACGTGGGAATGATCTGGTGGGGTTTTCAAAGGCAAGAGCAGGGCAAACCTAAGTGAAAATGATTCTGTTGCTTTGCCTATGACTAGGGTGAAACTGGGAAGTGCTTGCTTGATGCTAAGGAGAGATGAACGTTAAGAATTTGATGTAATCCTAGACCTCAGGCATGAAACTCAGCTTGACCTTTCCTGTTGGGTGCTTTTGTGCAATCCTACTGGACATTTAGCAATGAGAAAGGAAGTGGAGGAAGGATATCGGTTCAACCATATGTCAATGCTGGGACGTAAAGTGACAGGGAGAGGAAGGGCTGAGATGTGCGTGAAGTCACTGGTTAAAATAAGAGCCTTTATAGAGGGGAACTGGGGGGCTCGGAGGACCAACACACTTGCTGGAGGTCACCAGTTCAAATCCAGTTTATGGAAGTAGTGGCCAAAAATTATTGTTGTGCTGATCTGCTTCCGATGTCCGATGAGCTTTGCTCTCCTGTGGTCCTCCCCAGCCTGATCGCTGGTCATAAAAGCATTTGCCATGACTGGTCCCTGCTGGCAGGTTGAGGGGCTAATGACTCTGCTGGGGGGTGAGAGGTGTCTTGTCCCTAAAAGCCAGCTCCTTAGGAAAGGTCAGGAGCCTGTAGCAGGGCTGTATAGGAAAGCTTCTGTGCTGTGGTGAGAAAAATAGTGACTTCTGTGGTTTTGTTTTTCTTTTTAAACAAACAAACAAAGAAAAAGCCCTTCTTGCCTTCCTCCTAAAACAGAAGTAGGAATTTTGAGGTCTAAGATTTTTTTTTTTTTTTCCCTCCCAAGTTTGCCCTGAAAGAGCAGCAACCTGTCACAAAGTTTGTTAAGCATTTAAATAAACCACTCCTGGTCTTTCATGATGCTGCCATCATCTCCAGGGGCAAGGCTGCATCCCAAAGCCATACACTCCAGGATATGGGAACCAGGCACCTAAAGCAAGACGGCATGCTTTTTAAAGCTCCTGAGCACCATCGCTTGCTAGTGAGGGTTGGTGTCTAATAGTAGCCTGCTTGGATGATTCTGACAAAAACTCACAGCAGTGAGATTATGGTGTTCTACAGGCTTTGCATAAGTGTGAGGTGAGAAGCAGAGGTGAACCCATGGGAAGTTGTCTTCTGTGGTGGGCAGCGTGTGCATGCTGCAACGGGTGGCTCTGATCGAGGGAGCGATTTGTGTGGTGAGGACTCCAGGACTTGTAATTATGCTGCATAGGATAGTAAGTGTGCAAGCTGGAGTTGGGGTTGGTACAGACGTATCGCAGGTAACAGACCAAAACCAGTCCTGAGATGAAGACGGGATTGTCCCCGATGACATTTGAGGCAGTTCTCACCCCTCCATCTCAGAGAGCTGCAGTTTGGTTTCTCGTTGGGCATTGTCAGAGCAAACCAAGGCACAGAGCTGGGGTTAGTCTGAGCACTTTAATTAATAGCTCCTGGCTGGCCCCAGCATAACACAGCAGGTCTGAATGCTGCTGTGTGAGGCAGGGCTGGGGCAGGGCAGAGCCAGGGACTGAACGGGGCCACAGCAGCCTCCCGCGCCAGAAGATGCTGGGAGAGGTGGATGTTATGATTGGAACAGATTCGCACTGTAAATTTTTTTTTTTCTTGCGAGAAATCAGAGCTTCTGACTCTGGGCTCATTTACTTCAGACTCTCACTAACTTTAGAAGCTTTTCTTTAGTTTCATGGCTCTGGCACTGAGCTTGAGCTAGCAAAACGGACCAACAGCGTGACATTAATTCTCTTTCAGCAGCGTAGAAGCATGTCTGAAAATAGATGCCAATTTAAAAATAATATTTCAGGGCTTGCTCAGTGCCAAATCAGACCTTTGGCCATTTATAGTATCTGTCTTTCTGGTAGAGACTGGCTTCTGATGCTTCATATCAAGATCTGGTGTTCAGTCAAGTAGGGCATAAGGAAATGTATTGCTTAAATGGAAGCAGAAAGATAAAAAACCCCAAAGCTCCCCCAGACAACACCTCTCCCCCACCCTGCAAGAAAATGCAATCTCAGAGATGGTCTTGCAGATCTTTGCCAGTGAATAGTTACTGCCCGTTTCAAGGGAACTGCTTTTATTGAATAAGCTAACACAAATGTGTAAAAGCTCGTAAGTTCATATCTGGAAATTTGTAAACCAGAAGCAGCTTGATTTGCAAGGAAAACCTTAGGCTTTCAGTCATTTGTAACACAACTTTACTGTAACTTTATTTCAGTCGGTTTAGTAGCTGCCTGTGGTTTGTTGGGAGGCTGGATGCAGCGGGAGACCTTACAGCAGCTTTATTTTTTATTTATTTATTTTCTTTTCAAGATCCCAAGAATTGCAGCTCCACCTGGCATTTCTCTTGCCTTCACCTGTAGGGCTGATCCATTGATCTCATCTCCCTTGATTAATTTTTAGGTACACGTACAGATCTGCTCACAAGAATCATCCCCTGTGCCGCTGGCCCGGGGGCGCAAGCGGACCCCAGCGTGCTCATGTCTCTAATGGGACATTCCGTTCTTCAAGATGCTTAGCACTTAGGAAGATGCCCTTGAATATCTCATTTCAAAAAGTGCTTTCCTTCTCAGAGTTTAATTTAATGCAACATATGGTACTTTATATTGTTGTTGTGCTGGACAATAACAACACAAAAATGGGATCTTTGGACAGAAGCATGCGATAGGATAAAAGGTAATTTGCAAGCATTAATTTTTGTTGTGTGAGGTTGAGAAGTTGTTACCAGCACCAATTGAGAGAAAGGAAACTGAGGAACAGAGAAGCAAAGTGATGACTCCAAGATCTTGAGTTGCTGCCAAAAATGAGTGAGTTTTCTCGGTAACTGGCCTGATTCTGGGGAACCAACCCTTATAGGAACTAGGTGTCAAGACCAGCCTTTCCAGCCTCTGCAAGTGAAAACTGCACTTCTCTGAAATTAAATCAGAGTCCCTGGTGGATGGAGGTGTTCACGGGCATGCACCCCCTAAGCAAAGCATCCCTGTTTTGGGGAGGCCCCCCCCGACCAAAGCAGCTACCATATGTGGTGCTGGCTGTGCTGTGGGAAGGCTCCCTGCAGCTGTGGTCAGCCCTGGCCCAGGGATGGGAGCAGAAGAGGGCAGGACCCAGCAGTTCCTTTTTCTGACCACTATGCCGCAACCGAGACGAGGCAGGCACTCTCCCTTCCCAAATTTTCTCTTTCTAAATTCAGGTTGGAGTCACGTGGGATTTTTTTTTTTTTTGAAACCACCAGCAGAAGTATGAAGTATCATGCAAATGGTGAAGGGTTTTTACAGTTTTGCTCGGAGTTGCTTGCTTGCCCAAGAAAGGGAAAGATGGATCGTGCAGGTTCTTGACCTGGGTGCAAGGACCTTGCTTGTTGTTAAAAGTTATATTGATCTGTAAAGAGGGGACTTCTGGGTGTTGCCTGTCAGGACAGCTTCATTCTGAATCAAATTCTGCTGAAACGGTGAAGTTCTGAACTTGCAATAAGTAGGACTTGTGTCGGTCTCTCTCCAGGAGATCCCTGCTCGGGCATGCCAACTGTATTTTAGGGATTTTAAGGAAAAACCATTTTCATCTGATGCTACTGCTGTAATTCACACAGAGGTGGCTTCATCCAATAAAGTCAGCTGGAGGGATGCTTTGTGTTGCTTGTTGCATCCTCTCCCCTTCCCCTGCAGCCAGTGCCAGTGTGTCTTGGGGAGGTGGTGGTGGTGGTGGGGGAATGGGGAGCAAACTTGGTGGTGGCGGGGGTTTGTTCATCAGGAGGCATCCTCATTTTTCCAAATACCTTTGCTCTGCTTTTTCTGAGCTTTTGTGATTTTGGGCCAGCTCTGACCATTGATTCACATCTGTAACGGCTTCACTCCGGGTAGGCAAGCAGTGTTCGTAGAGACCCAGGGGTCGTATCCCCAGCTGCAGTGAGCCAGCATGGCCCTGTAGAGCTGGGCTTATTTATACCTCCTAAATATCATCCCTAATCCATGGAGTTTTAAACCATGTGGATAAAACTTCCCAGCCTGTCTTAACCTTTCCGGGGGCTGAGTTGCTGGGGTCTCTTGCACGTGTGGTTTGAGTGACGGCATGGATGTGCCCGCATGGGTCTGGTCTCTGGGTAGAAGGCAGAAACAGGGAGCGCAGTAATTACCAAGCCCCACAGAAGCCAGCTATTTGAATAAGCTATTTAAGTTAAACTCAGTTATTTTTCTCTGCCTCAAATGATTCCTTTAGCTGGTGCATAAATACCAACCAGTCCCCAAACCCTGGGGGCTGTCCGGTGCAGCTGGACGATCCCCAGGGTATTATCCACATCATGCAGCACCATTAAGCATCACACCGTCGTGCGGCAGCCTGAGCGCTGTGAGAAAGGAGAGGAGCCTGACTGGCCGGCACTCCCCGTATAATCATAAGCCACCAAACCTGCATTCCTCTAAAGCAAGAAAAATAGCCCCGCCGCCTTTTCCTTTTTTTATTATACTTTTACACAAATTAATGTAATTTTCTTTTATAACAGTACTTGCTGTTGGGCTCAATTTGGTGCAGCAGGCACTTCATAACAAACCCGGTGCTGACAGCATCCCTGTGGAAAGGATGCTGGAAGGAGAGTGGGGGGAATTCTGGAGATGCGGGGACACGCGTGCACCTATCGTTGCCTGCTACTGGCACCCTCCTGCCCTGCCACACTCTGTCTCCTTGGTATCGCGGTGCTGCTCTCGCTGCTTGTCACTGCCTGCATGACTATTATCTGCACTGGGGTCTCGAGGATGCTAGAGTTTCGCCGGTGATCAGCGTGGAGCCGCTTCAGGCAGAGGATGCTAAAAGCGGCGCGGGGGCCAAGGGAGCGTAGGCGGTCACCGGTTGTATCCTGCTCGCCAGGGGGGGCATGGGTGATGCTGCCCCTCCCCAAGCCTTTTTAGCTGCTGTACCCTTGTTGAGACATGACAAGGTTATGTCGGTGTGGTCTGGGGATCTATTGATCACCGCGGGGGAAGGTTTATGCCGGAGGTTGGGGATTTGTTGCTTTGTATGAGGCGGGTTAACTCATCCTGTTCCGGCGCAGGACACTTGGGCACCTTGAGTGATGCTGTTTGTGAAATTTGGGCATTTCTGAGACAGCTCCTTTCTGTGCCGCACCTGAAGGCAGTCAAATTGGGCATAATTACTGTTATACCAACCCTCAGGTGCTGGCACTGGTGACTGCTGTAGGAAGGCGTGTGAGCTGGGAAGGGGCTGGCACCTCCTGGGTCCCTCCTCTTCCCATGGAAGTCCACACCAATTTGAGCCCATGGTGGCTGGCCAGAAGGGCCCCTTGCTGCACGGGGACAGGCTTGGTTGTGGTTATCCTGCCATTCCCTCAGTGGAAATTTCTGCTGAGGGCATATTTTTGTGTGTGGTCCTTGTTTGAGGCCACCAGCTTGCCCTTGGTTGGGGAAGCCATGCACAAGAAGATGCTGGAAGGTCTCCTTAGCAGGTGACGAACATTTTTATTGACTCCTTCTGTGCTTGGAAATGTCCTAGTGATTAGGAGCAGATTTTTCAGGAGACGGAGAAATAATCTAGTTCTTGTAGCAAACCAAGCATGCCTAAATTAAAAAAAATTAAAAAAAAAAAAACAACCCAAGAAAAAGCCCCAACAACATTTTAATGCAAATACTATGAATCCTGGTGCTGGGGCCTTAGGAAAGTACTTGGCATTTTGAATTTGGAATACAGTGAAATGCTGTGTATGGATCTCCATCACCCCTCGTCCTGTTGCTGATGGTTTTCTGGGACCTTGGAGCTTTTTTAGTAGCTGGTGGGACTTACGGCATCGCCTGCTGGAGATCTGCCAGGTTCACGCAGGGCTGGGAAGGGGCAGAGATGGGCTTCCCGAATGATGCTGAGCCAGGCAGCGGGTGTCACACAGCCAACACAGGTCACTGTAGGTAACATTGGAGCCTGGGAATAAATCACAGGGAATGGGGAGTGGGGCATGCAAAAGTCAAGGTGGGGGACGTGATGGGGGGAGGAAAAGCAAATATCCCGGTCATACGATTCCCCAACCTCTTCCTGAACGTGTGCTCTTCATCCTCTGCTGTTCTAAAAGCCTCGTTTGCAGAGACGGATGGGCTCGCTCTGCTCTACCATGAGTGTGAACGTGCCTGAGCGCGGTGGTCCCCAGCCTGGGCACTGACAAGGTGCTGCCCCTTGCTGTGCGACTCCAGGGCCCCCCCTTAATGGCTTTGAGGGGTGGTTGTGCCTCAGCAGAGAGGACAAACTGTACCTGGGCTGGGTATTGCAATGGGCAGCATTTGGCTCTTTTGCTACCCGAGCCCTGGCCCTCAAATCTCAGAAGTCCCCTTTGAGGCTGAACCAGTGATGGATCAGTGTGAGTGTGGCTCCACATCCTGCTCCTGCTTGCGGCCTCGCTGGAGAGGGGCAGAAAGGCCCTCATTGCTCTTTCTCTCCCCTTTAATTTTTTGGTCCATTTTGAGGCTAGAAAAGCAATTTGGGGGATGCTGCCAGACAGCTACCATGCTTTGCCTGCCTGCTCGGACACCTCCTGGTATTTTTTCCTCTATTTCACCACTGCATTCAAAATAAACTCCTTTCAAAGGCATATATATGGTGCCAGAGAATTTGGGTTTAATAGCACCCCGCTGAAATACTCTGCAAAGGCATGTCCCGTAGGGATGCTGATCCTGAGCCCAGCCGCTCCTGTCCTGGGGAGGATGATGAAGGGGGAAGCAGGAGCAGAGTGGTAGGTAATTACACATATTCCCTATCCTGAGCAGCACCTTAGTGTTAGGAAGATTGTGGGGAAACAGGGCTGTTCCAGAGGTCAGAGGTGGGACCTCAGAGTTTGAACCTCTGTCTGTGTAGTTTTATATATATATATATATATTTAAAAAACCCCTATAAAATCTTATCCTCTGCCCAGAGGCTTTATAAGATGCCCAAACCTGGTGTGCTTAATGACCTTTGAAAATAACTTTTTTTTTTTCTCTCTAAAACCGAGCCCCTGAGCTCATCTGTTTCAAGGAGTTTCACTTCTACCTCCCCACTCTCGTTTCCCCTTTACCTCCCCACTCGGTGCTTTTCCTGGCCTCCCTTGCCAGTGCCCTGTTTAGGGGCTGGCCGGGTTAACAAGAGCCCAATCAATAGCTGGGGAGTGGTGCCGAAGGCGTTGCAAAGGAGCTCACCCTTAACCAGCCTGACCCCAGTGAGGTGCAATCCCAATGGACAAAGGGATTAAAGTATTTAATGGTAAAATATCGGTGCTCACCATGCGAAATACTTTACTTTTTACTAGTCTGTATTTGAAAAAATCTTTCATTTTTGTTTTGAGGTATTACAATAAGTCTGGGATGTTTTCAGTGTTACACGTGTATATTTTCCCAGTTGTTTTAGCCAGAAAAATTAATGTGCTTTTGATAGCTTGGAAATATACTGTTGGCATAGCTTTATAATACCGTGTCGTCACGTAGCAAAATGGAAATCCAGAATATTGTATGCTTTGCTTCCTAGTTGAAATTCACTGGGTGGTTTTTTTTTTTTCCAATTCTTGTAGAAATTAATTTAGAAACTCTTAGTGTCTTTATTAAAACCAGCTCCCCTATTAATTCAACACAGAGGTTTTTTTAAAGTTTTTTTGTGAATGAGGATTAAAATATCTATCATGGGGTGAGGGGGTAAAATAGAAATTACTATTTTGCTTTTAATGTATTTGCATAAGGAAAGATAAAACAGATATGTCTGGCAAAAAAACCCCCCAAAACAACACCTTTCTACTTTCTGGGTTTAATCACTGTATTTCTCATTGTAATGCGTGATTGTAGGACTTGGGAAGAAAAAACCCAACAAACAAAAAACCTGTTAAAGGATATCTTTCCATATCTGTATTATAGCATAAACAGTATGTTTGGTATATTGCATAGAGATGAGTTGTTGAGATCCTTGGGTTAAAACAAAAAGCCTGCATCAGCAGACCAAAAACTCAGCAATGCATAAAACCAAAGCCAGCACCCAAAGAAAAATAGAGAAGAAACATGGGAAGGTAAAACCCTATAGCAGGGAGGAAAAACAAAAGCGATTAGTTAAAGTCCTGCCTTGCCACTGTTTGCCTTGCAAAGAGGGAGGCTGATTTAAAGGAGGAGGGGAAAAAAAAATCGGTGGATTAATGTGAACTTTAATACTGAAGCAGTGTGTGTTTACTGCTGGTGACCACAAGACATAAATCTTGTGAGCACAATGTACAATGTGAGGCAGCCCCCAGGTTTTTTTTTTCTTTTTTTTTTTTTCCAGCCTCAATTTGTGTGCAAGTGTGTGTTAAGTGCCGTTGAAAAATAGTGACCTTTAATAAAGGATTGTATCCTGAGACTATTTTCCCAGACACACAGTGACCTTTCAAACCAGACTGGGGTGAGGGGGTGTGGGGTCTGGACTTTGAACCGGCCAGTTCCCGCTGCGTGCCTCTGTTTGCCAGGCTACTTTTTATTGTGTGGCCGGGGAGCGCTGGCTATGCAAAGCAGGCTGAGCTGCCAGCCTCAACCTTTGCAAATCAATTTGTCTGCACCCGAGTGAAAGATGCTGCGGCGGGGACAGACTGCATCGCTTTGTGCCACTGGCACTTGTGGCACTCCTGGCGAGGCCCCCCCCACCCCCCCAAACCCTGCCATGCGCTTCTATTTTTTTATTTATTGTTTTTTAAAATTTTTTCTTTTTTAATTTCCTCTTTTTGTAACCCAGGAGGGATGGCCATGGGAAAAAGGGGGTTCCTCTCCCTGGCAGCTGCAGCCATCCCCCCAAAACCACAGGGGCACCTCAGCTGAGGGGGTGGCACTGGGAGACCCCTCCAACTTTCCGTCTCACTTAAAGAGAAAAAAACCAACCCATCACACATGCAGCATCCTCTACATAAATGCAAACACTTCCTAAGGGTTAAGGTTATTGATTTCCCCAGGCTGCCCAGGCTCTACATTAATCAGTACCTAAAAATGCCAGGAAAAGACAGAGAAACGCAATTACTTCAGGTCCTCTAAATTTCAGCTTCTCCAGGTGGCCCCTCCCGAAGAAATGGAAATCCCGTGCTTTTCGTAAAGCTAGATCAATTCCTGTGTAAGCAATTAATCACTCTTATACTCTGCAAGAGCTGGGGAGCAAAGGACTGGGGTCCCTCTGCGTGGAGCCCCCAAGACCCCACTGGGATGTCACTGGCGTTCTCCTCCCTTCTCTCCTCGTCTCCTTCTGTGTCCTCCTTGAGCTGACCTGTGAAATTGATGGTTGGGCTCCTTTTGTGTTTCTCCTGGAAGCTCTTGGTCATCAAATTCATTTTGCTCTTGGTTTCTGTGTGTATCTTGTGAACTTTCAGTATTGGAGCAGTACCAAGGAGCCAGGTGTGCTCACAAAAGTTTTATCCTCTTGTGCTCCACGCTGTTTTAATCCCCCCTGGATGCTCTTCACTCATGGTTTGCCTTGTACCTACGGAGTCACTGCGTGCCACAGAGGGCAGGCTGCCAATGGGCATCTTTGCTCTATTTGGGCTTTGACACCAAGCTTTGGGTTTTTCCTTTATTTTTTATTTTTTACTCAAATTTTGCTTTTACTCTTATTTCCCTGTGTGTTGGGTTAACACCCCCTCCAGCTCGTGCCACGGCAAGTGGTCCAGGGCCATGAGCACATGGAGAAACTACCATGAGGAAGGCAAGGGTGAGGGGATGGAGCACGTCATTCCTGCCACGGTACCTGCCCCTATAGGAGCTATTACCCTATGGGGAAGATGGGGCAGCTCTATCCTTACCCTGGGGCTGGTGGGGACGAGTGGTCTTGCCCTCGTGCAGCTCTGGCAGGGCAGCTGCGGGGCTGCAAGCGCTCGTCCTGGGAAGGGGAGAGGAGCAGGGATCTGGATTACTTAAAGTTAAAGAGTTTGTGTTTTAGAAAGACCATAAAAATGAAAGAGCGGGAAAGAATTTACTATAGTCGAGATGGGAAGTAATTATGGTCTGGATAGAGATTTCAGCAGCGGCAGGGTCAAGGTGAGGATGGGCTTTGTCAGTGATCTGGAGGTGGCGACAGGCAGATTTATGGATACGGGAGACAGGACAGGGAAAGAAAGCTCGAGTGTCAAGGATGGCTCCAAGGTTTCTGGCCCTGGGAGAAGGTCGGAGTCAAGGAGAGCACCAACAGAGCCAAAGGCATGGGGTGTTTTACATTTATTTTCAGTAATTGTAAATAATACAGGTTGGGGGGGGGGAAGGCTGTTTTGTTGTAATACTGAAGCAGAGGGAGTTTATACAGACAGAGGGTGTAATGGGTTGCGGAGAACCACAAAGGGATTTAGGTATGTCACACGAAGAGTTATTAATATGTACAGAATTTGAATATTTCATCTAGGTCAGGCTCATTATGAAGGTTTTAGCAGGTGAGCTGGAGATGGGAGGCCAGTTCCCCACCGACACATCTCGTGTGTTTGCTGGGCAGGACGATCTCTGCTCGTGGCCTGCCCCTGGCAGGATGGACTGCAAGCTGTGGCTGATGCACTGCTGGGCCACTCTTGTTCTGCCTTTATTCCTCTCTGTATTGGGAGGCTTCAGGGTGGCACTGGGTTTTTGAACACTTACTCCAAGACCTTATTCATACAGAGAATTCATACTTTATTCATACCGAGTTTATTCATAGCATTCTGTCTTGTTAGCCCTCTGATTCAAGGCATACACAAGGCTATGAAAGGGGGGTTAGCAAGTGGATGTGTGCTCTGAATGCTAATAGCATCTGCTTTATTTTTATGTCCTTTCCGACGAGTATATGGTGGATCAGTGTGCCCGGGTCTCGTGCGGGAGTGGGTCATGGATGAATGGTAGCTTTGATTCAGACCAGCTTAAGGAAGCAACCAGAAAGGCTGGCTGTGGGCAGACAGTGCGTTGCTAGAGTTAATTTTTTTTTTTCCCTCCTGTAGGGGGAAAATGTTTCCAAAAGTGAGGGAAGAAACGGTTAATTAAAATTTTATGTGGAAGTCATTGACTTTTGGGGTTAAAAGAAAATCTGACAGCAAAGCCTGGAAACTTTTGACTTCAACCTTCCCCTCCTTCTCCTCTGTGAGGAACTTGCCTCTGCTGTGATACACCAGAATTCTCTTTTATGGAGCCCCTGTGTGCATAACAGGAGTCTCTTGTGGTGGGACATGATGAGATGCAGAGGGAGTCCAGCACTGGTTAGAAAATTCAGTTGGGTAAGGGGAATATGCAGAGGTTGAAGCAAATAAATGACAGATCCTGTAAGACCCAGTGGAAGTCTTTTCCAGTTGATATGCTTTAGTTCGTGGTGGAATTGTTTTTCTGTTTAAGTGTTGTTTCTCTGTCAATGAAAACCTAGGACTACCGGGGAAAACAAAATCTTGGTGCTTTGAAAAACAAAAGATATTGCCTCCCTCCACTGGGGCAGCAGCAAAGACCAACATGTTTTCTGCAGCCACATGAGGCTAGGCGTGTTGGCTGAAAGGCGCTTTGGCGCTTTGTGGTTGTCTGTGGAGTTGGGTGTGTTGGACACACCATCAGTTTGAGTATGTCCTGTTGTATCCAGCTGTTTCTGAGGGTTTTTTTTTGTTTGAGGGGTTTTTATTGTGTGTGTTTTGTTTTTGGTTTTTTTTTTTTCTTTTTTTACCCTAGAGGTGAGCGATTTGGGTGGGACTAAGCTTGCCTGGCAGGGTAGGCTATGTTAAGAGATGCTGCTTTAGAAATCATATTTTTTACAAGCTTGCTTTAATTCCCTAATCCAGCCTCTTCTATACTTTCTAAAACTGGCATTATTGTTTACGAGCCATGCATCCAAGCACATCAGCAAATCTCTCAATCTCACCCGCGGAAGCGTATGTGCAAACGCTTTAATTCTTGTTTAAAACTAAGCCTTTGTGTCTACCTGAGGCTTTATCTAGCCGTTGAAGAGCAGCTTCTGTCCCCTCATCGTAAGGCCTGGCAGTATCCTGGGTGGAGGAGAAATGCCTGGGTTGGTGCCATGAGATGGCCTTGTTATAGCCACTGTAGCTGGAAAGCTGCTGTTGCCATGTTTTCTGCATCTGTCGCCTTGCACGCTCCTAGCCAGGATGATTTTTGGGGTAACCTCACTTCTTTCCAGCTTTAGTAAATGAAGCAATATTTGGATAAGTGGAATAAACACAGTTTCCTGGCAGCGGGGATTTGCAGGAGCTGAAAAAGCCTCTGACTCGGTGATGGGTCTCTGGTCTGGCTGCTGAACTGAGGTGGGACAAGCGTTTAAGGGAAAGACGATTTTAATGGATATGGGGTCTAATTTCTCTGACTAAACTGAATATATTCATTAAAGGAGGGCTGGTGGAAAGAGATGACAAGCACACTTGATACTGAAAAATAAGCAATTTGTACCCTTTTCACTTGAGAACTTGCTTGAGGGCATCTCATCCCTGTGAATATTTGGATATATCCTGCGATGGCAACAGTACCACTGAGGTCCCTTGAATGCTTTGCCTCGCTCTTGGGAGGACCACTTTTTTAAAGATTTCAAAATAGCCTTTACCAGTACCATTATTTTCTTTTCATATGTTCACATAGACATATTTCTTTTTCTGCATCCCTTGGCCTGTCTTGAACATGCTTCTTGGCTCACTTGCATATCTGGAAAGCCTCCTCTGTGTGTGTGTATACACACACAAAGGTTCTTGGATATCAATTTACTTGGTTAAACATGAGCCACACAGTGAGTGTCTTTCCTGAGTCTGCTTTTCTTTCCTTTTTGATCTCGATCAAGTCATCTGTCATTTGGTGGGGAAGCTACATGGCCATCTAAATAATTACAGATATTTTTTATAAGCTTCAAAATCGTTGGAACTAAACATCTAGGATAATTTTGAGCACTCTTAAAAAGAGGATTCTTTTTCTTCTGGGAGGATTTGAAGAGCTTGGGTTTGGTGCTGCTGTGGTTCAAAGACAGGATGAATTGACACCCCCCCCAGGAAGGGGAGCTTTCTTCGTCCTCGTAGTGTTATGGGCGCTGAGGATAGAAACCCTCCCGTTTTCACCTGTTACCACCCAGCTGAAGATCTGATTTCTGCACTGATCAGAGCGTCTCATGCTTTCTGCTTGGGCTTCATGGACCTCGGTAGTTGGTTGTCTCGCCAGGGCGATGGCTTAAAGTCTGTGGGGTGAGAAACAGCAGCATTTTCACACTCAAACTTCCCCCTGTCCACACTTGACTGCCTCTGCAGGTGTGTCCTCCAGCTGTGAAATGGACTCGAATGTTACATGTGCTGTGAAAGATGCTGGTGAGAAGAGGGGGGATGGCGGGGCAGAGCACAGGGCGTGAGCAGACCCTGCTCCTTCCTCCCCATGCCCCCTCATTGGCCTTCCCCCATCCTCCTCTTCCTCACTGTGGCAGCAGATCTGTGCTCTTTGCAAGCAGAGTTGGGTCTCCTGTCTCTCAGCCTGGTGAAATCTGTGTTTCCTAAATGTATTTAAATGCGTTTTCCCCCGAAGCCAGGAGGGAAAGGCATGCTGGCTGGGCAGAGGTTTGATACCTCCAGCAGTGCCTCACTTAAAATCTGGGTAAATCGATCAAATGTGTTACATGAAACTCAGTCTGTTTCTTTCCTTGGTTTTTGTGTGGTTGTGGGTTTTTGCAGGTTTTTTGTTTTGTTTTGTTTTTAAATGAAGAAGAAAAAAAAGTTGCATAAATGCCCCTTTTCTTCCCAACCCGGTCCTTGGGGAATACAAGGAGTTAATGCTTGTATTTATAGCAACAAGCCAAGCTAATAACCACTGTGAAGCTGGGAGGGCGGTTGTGAGGTTATCAGCAAACATGGGAGTGAAAAAAAAATTGGGTTTTGAAGAATTAAAGGGTTCTTGTACCCCTCCCCTCTCACCCCGAAGTGTGGGACCATTGTAGCTGTTGGTGCAGAAATGAAAGGTATTACAGGAGAGTCATTGTGTTACTGGGGGGGGGGGGGGGGGAAGTGTCTGTCTGTGTCTTTTTTTTTTTTTTTCTCTCTCTCTCTCAAACTTCCTGGTTGGTCAGGCTGGGGCTGACAAAGGGGAACCAGTCGTGTCCAGACACATTGCAGACTTCTGGCAAAATAGCCCAAGCTCACGAAAATTTACACATTTCCTGGCGCCTGGCCAGGCGGTACTTGTAGGACTTGGCATGGCTTTTCCTTCAGTTAGAAAAATGGCCTTTTTTTTTCCTCCTCCCCCCCCCCCCCCCCCCCTTCTTTCTTTGGTGGGCCAGGGGATGGAAAGCTCCTGTGTGCTGGGTCAGGACTACAGAAAAGAGTAAAAGTTTGGGCATGGGGAACGGTACCTGCAATGGCATTTCTTTGACTTAGCAGTATGTGTAGCTTGCCCTCATCCTTGATCCCGCTGGGCACAACCTGGTTGCTGCCCACCTCCACGTGAAGGACCATCTGATGGGTGTGATGATGCAGACAAACACCAACACCACCACTGAGCATCTTTTCTAGGTTGTGAAAGTGTTCAGATAGGTAGAAGGGACATGCATGGGTGGTACCTCAGCCTGGAAATAACGGTTTTGGGAAAAAACAGGTCACTTCTTGCCATTTAAGCTCCTTGCTCGGCTGTGGGTTTCTGGCCAGCTCTGATGCCTTGCCTCCATTTCTCTGTGGTGGGATTGAAACCAGCCTCCTGCCGGTCAGCAAACCCTGTGTCACTTCCTTCCCTCCACCAGCCTCACTCTTTCCACAGAGCAGACTTCCAAATGAACATTTTCGGTTCATTAAAGGTAGTTTTGAAAACATTTTTAGTTCTGTTTAAAAAAAAAAAAAAAAAAAAAAGTGGGAGCTCATCTGGCCCTGGTGGGACAGGCTCGAAATGGGGGATGTGAGAAGCCCTCTTCGTTTGGGGCAGATGGGCTAATAAGATTGATGATTAAATACTCATATCCATTTTTGACAGCTCTCCTCAGTGTGAGGCACCCTCCCACAACTGCACCTCTGTCTCTATTGCTCATATCCATTGCAAACTCCCCCAGGGTATGTTCTCATCTCAGTCATTGGGGAGCTGTGGATGTATATCCTCTTGCATTAGGCTGGGAATATCATACCAGCCCCTCCCTTGACACACACATACTTTGTGGCATGGAGTTTAGAATAACATGCGAGCATCTACAGTATCAACCAAAAGCAGGGAAAAGAGGGGAAGCTGGAAATGCTTGGACCATTGCAAGATTGGGGTGGCTGGAGTCTGGTAATTCAACGTACTTGGAACAGGAAGGAGAACCTTGGATTTTGGTTAAAAATTTCAAAATTTCAAAGCACAGAAGTGATCCTGGCCCTTGGCCTTTGGATACAATTCCCCCCCCCAGGTTTTAAAGCACTGAAGGTTTTGGCCTCATGGATGACTTCTCTGCTTTTCCTTATTGCACACCTCTGAGCTTTTTGGGCAGTGTATGAGCAGATTTGCATCTTAATCCCCAGCACTCACATTTAGGGATCCCAAACCATCTTGTACAACCTAGGCACAGTAATGTCTTTGCCTGTTGCAGAAATGCAGCTGCAAAGCAGTGCCTGCCCGACAGTGTGCAATACCCTTGCCCTGCCAGGTTTGGGGCTCTGGGTCTGCTGGAGTGGTGAAGGGTGATTGAAAAGCCCACGTTTGGGTGCAAGCTCCCCTGCAGCAGTAGGGTAAAGGAAACAGATTTGGGATTTCGGGTGGAGAGTGCAAGACTCGTTTTCTTGGCTGGGAAGCAAAGAGTGGTACATACAGTCAAACTAGCAGAGGACATCTTCTGTGGGTGGCATGTAATTACCCAGGAATCCAGCCAGGATTATGACCGTGTCTCTTATGAAACGCACACAGGATTGTTCATATGCACACCATCTCTACCGATTGTGTGGCTGGGGCTCCAAGTTTCCACTTTCTAAGATGGCACCTGGAGTGTAGACCTGTTGTCTGTGCCAAGGGCAGAGTCATGCTTGCTTCCATGTCCCGTGTCCTCAGAAATTGTTCTTCCAAGGAATGGACTGTGGGCTTTGACCATTTTAATCTGACCTTTAGGTCAGATTAGTGATTTCTACTGAGGCAGGGTTTTCATGGCAGTAAGGCTGGTTGAATGTATATGTTTGACCTTTATTCTTCTACTCTTCATCGCATGGTAGAGAGATACTGCCCTGCTGCTAGTTTTCTCCATGTAATCACCTGAGTGATAAGTTCTTTCACTAAATCCTAATTTCCTCTAGGCATGAGTCCTGTTGACATACAAACATACATGCAGCAGAAAGCATGGTGTCTCTGCAGCTGTATCACAGTTCATTTTACTGCTTATTTCTGTTTGTTCAGCAATGGTCTAACTCTGCAGTGCCTCACTCTTGCTTGTTAACAGCATGGAGGTTTATTCACATGGGTGGTTGAGCCTCACATTCATGTGAGCCGTTGGGTGCAGCTGAATGAACTACCTGTACAAATAAGGATCCAGAAAGTACAGAGGTTTCTTGGATTTCATCCTCAGCTGAGGGGCAGGGGAACACAAACCTTTTTGACTTTGGGTGGTGGTGCCCTTCAGCTTCCTCCCTGCCTTGTGAGGGAGTGGTGATGAGTGATCCTTGGTACCAGCCAGGTGCTCCCTCCACTTCCCTAGATACACCCTTAGCCAGCAAACAAACAGTCGAGAAGGAAAACCCACAGAGGGAGCTGCTCTCTCAGATTTGGGTGGACAAAGGAGAGGAGGTTAAAACTTAGTCAAGATGAGACTTTTTTTTTTTTTGAGAGTTTGTTTTTTCAGCTCACAACCCTATTTCTTCTACGTGCTCATGCGCACGCACAGACACATGTGAACATGTGTATGCATACTTCTCCCTCCCTTTGTCCTGAAGAATATTAGATGTTTGCACAGTGGCGGCCAGAGCAGTTAGATCATAGCAGGAGGTACTCAGTAAAGCCCATGTTGTAGAGCAGTCGTGCACCCTGGTGAGACTTTCTGCGTGGCGTGTGGGAGCTCTTTTGCAAGGACCTACTTGTCCCTAGGATGGACTCCATGGTTTGCCATAAATCCGCTCTAGCAGAGATGGCTGCGGTGCTTGGGCAAGATGTCTGACCTCTTACCTTCTAGCTTCAGATCCAGGTGAGGTCTTGGGCAGTTGATCTGTCTGCAGTCTATTTAAATTCTCGTTGGTATCAGACACATCCAGAGTCGCATAGTGCTGTAAGAGGACCTAGGATGAGCTTGCCAAGTCTATAACAGCACTAGAGACTTGAGATTGAGAGAGGTAACCACTAGGTTATTCTTGGGCTGCCTGTGTCCACCTCAACCTGAAATATGGAGGAAAACCTCTATGTTGAGGGGAAAGTGTGAGCAGAGAAGAAAAAGTGGCAGAGGTGCACCCAATGGTGAACCCCAAGGTCCCCATTTGCAGGAGCATCCTCCATAGGGATGGTTGTTAGACAAACAGCTAGTGGGTCTGTATAGCATGGCAAGATGGGAACCACCCTCTGCTGTGCCCCAAAACTGGGGCTCCCAGGCGCAGATGTTAATGGACTAGCTGTGCTCATTGGTTTTTAATTCGGTGTCTTGAGCTTCAAGCTGAGGATTTTCTGTATTTCTGAAAATCGATTGGGTAAAGTACAGCAAAGGCAAGGCATCTTTGTTTCATGTGTTGGAAGACTCTTGGGGCAGGAGTGGGGAATGGTGTGTGTTGTGGGGCTGAACTAAAATGCTGGAAGAAGTTCCATCAGGTTTGGATAGGTCTGTGTGCTGTTTATGATGCCTTCTCCTTGCAAGTCTCTCTGAGCACGTGCTAACTGAGGCTGAGCTTTGAATTTTACGAGGAAGGTGTTTGTCCCACAAGTACAAGTGTCTAATTAGACCTGACACAGCAGAGGCATTTCCCTGACATTTATGCCACTGTCTTTGAATCCTCAGGAGCACGTAGTCTGGTGGGAGGCACCACAAACAATGTCAGAAACAACATAAAATTCTCCATTAGCCACGACCCCTGGAAAAGAAAAAACAACAAACCAACACCCGACCCTCACACTACTTTTATTAGGCACACTAAAATTGAAAGCAGAAGGGTGGGGCTGGGTTTGTCGGTCTTCACTTGCAGAAAGACATAAAATGGCTCATTTAAATTCTTAAGAACTGCATAGGAGGCAGGAGACACAATGAGGATCTTGGAGAAGAAAGGCCATCAGCTGAACAAACTAATCGCATGGTAATCAAAGGGGAGTTATACAGAGCCTACTGGGAAGCCCTTTAGAGGAGGTTCCAGCTAGGCATAGCGAGCGCCCTGTCAACTGACATCTTTAATAAATTATAAATTAAAAAAAAGCACAAAGGGACCTGTAGCAAAAGGGAAAGATGACTCCAAGACACTCCTAAACAGTACATGCTCCAAATCCATGCCACAGCAGCTCCGACTCCTCCATGGGGAAACTCAGCAGAGTCATCGCCGTTGAGGATAACTCCCAAATCCCACTTTGCTGATGAGCTCAGTTATCCCTGACATGCATGAGGGGTATGGTCCATGCTTGGAGTGACCTCTGCAAGTTTTGCTCTGGAGGTTCAGTTCTCCAAGAAAGCGGATCTGGCAGGAGCACATTGTGGGGAAGAGGAACCAACCTGCAGAAACAGGGACTATGCGCTAATCCACAGCATCTTCTCTGCTGGCCTCGGTTCACAGGTGCTGTGAAAACACAAGCTGCCATATGCTGCCAAGTACCATTCTGAACAATAATGTTACAACAAGACTTAAAGGTTGAAAAATTAAAAAAACCACTAAGTACTTTTGGGGTGTGTCACCTTCAAAGCACTGCACAAGCATTAATTAAGCTTCACAACACTGCTGCATGGTGGGACAGTAACCTTTGTGATGGTTGTTGCTGCAGGTGAACAAATCACGAGGGGTTTTTTATCATTAGCAAAAGTGAAATTAAGCATCACTTCTGATAAACGGGAAACTAAGTTAAAAAGATAGGGGGAACAAAGTCTGCAAAATCAAAAAAACCTAGTGCTAACCCACAAAATAGGGAAACGGGAGGTAGCAATAAGAAAAAAAACTTAGAAGCAGAAATGTCCGAAATTGTAGAGATGTGTGTGATTTTAACCAAAAGGCTAACTTTTTCCATGGTGCAACTGGCTTTCATAGAAGTTACACTGTGGAGAAATTTGGCCTTAAGGACAACGTCTTGTCAAGAGAAGTGGTGGTGGGGACGACTTAAGGAGGGGAGATATGAGCTCAGAAGTATCTAGTGCCTCCCTGGTGGAGGCTGCTAAATAGAAATTCATGTCTGCAGGGCAGGACTGCTGCCCCTCCAGGGTGCTAAGCTTTGGGTTGGTCAAGCATTGAAGCATCTTGGTGCTGTAACTGTAGTGTTAAATTAACCATTGCTCTCAGTCTACTCAAGAAAAGCCTTGGCATTAAAATCCTACAGTTTGGAAAATTTCGCTTTAGAAAAGCTGATCAGCATTTGACCTGATGCAAACTTGTCTTGCTTCAACTTCTGGCATTGCTTTTCAGATCTCCTACAAATAAATTAATAAATGCTCAAAATTGGTGTCTGTTTCAGAAGCATGAAAGCAGTCCTACCTGTGAGCAGAGGGCAAATATAGAATGACAGCAATTTTTTTGTGGTTTAATTTTAAGTCCTTTGGAATTGAAACACCGGGAGGATCCTAATGGGAACTACAACATAGCCTTAAATGTAGGATAACAGCACAAATTCAATATGGCTATAATTGCCATTTTCCCTTATTACAGACTGCATGTGACCTGTTGCCTTTGCTTTCGTTTTCTTCTTCAGCTCTCTGAGTTTTGTCACCTTTCTCAGCAAACAGGCATGTTCACGACAAACAGAGCCTGCAATGTAGTTAAACCAAAAACACCCCCCCAAAAACCAAACCAAAACTTTTGTGGCAGACAAAACTTTCTGGCTCTGCTGGCTGTGGAGTACAGCTAGAAAGGGGAACTATAAGAGTTCAGAAAAATCCACCCCAAAACCCTCCCCCAGAGAGAGCTCCGAAGATAAAACTTTTTATTCCTGATGTTTGAATCAATCTTATACATTTTTATAGGTATAAAAACTGATGTCCCTTTTGTGAAGTATTCCTGCTCTGTTGAAGCAGAGCACTTGAAGACCATCAAAGCTTGGGGTATTTTGGCACTCTTGCCTTTGATCCACTGGGTGCAATGGTCCTGAAGTGCTGGGAAAAAAGGCTAATTGATGAGGAAAAGCCCCTATCTCTGTCTTTTGGGTATTGATTTTCCATTTTGACCAGACTGGTCTGCTCAGAGGTGGGAATGATCCATGCTCTGGCACTGCTTAGCTGGCTTGCAAATACAGAATGGCTCCAAGGTTTGGCTTCCCTCTCATCTTAGTTAAGATCTGAAGCATGAGTTACACCCCTGCACCCCTACTTTGTGTGACAGCTTCGCTTCTCAATGCATCTGTGGCCACATGGAGCAATTGGGTATAAAACCATGGGCCAGGAGACATCAGGTGACTG
The DNA here is from genome assembly GCF_026419915.1 of Harpia harpyja. Lineage (NCBI taxonomy): Eukaryota > Metazoa > Chordata > Aves > Accipitriformes > Accipitridae > Harpia > Harpia harpyja. The sequence goes on along the minus strand of NC_068943.1, from coordinate 51,818,396 downwards.
ATTTTTGCAACGATGTTCCCATTTCAGGATGAAGATATGGCGGATGCTCAAATATTATAATTGCCTATTTGGGCTAATATTGCCCCTAATATTGTTGTTTGTGAATGACCGGTTAAAGGGTTTGCAAGTGGCAGTGCAGAAGCTGTGGCAAGGGTACGATATATCTGAGATTGAGGATTAATTAAGAAACCACAAGGTTATGGCATTGCATCGCGGTTGGCTTTGCACTGTGGGTTTGCCCAGAAAGCCAGGCCACGTGGTCCTGCCGGGTTAGGGGGCATGGGCACGGGCACATACACTTGGATGATTATTTTTCCTTCATGTGTGACCACTCGCCGGTCTTTGAAAAAACCCTGCATTGTTGTTGGTTTTACAATGAGCGCCGCTTCTTTTGCGGGGAGCTTTCAGGAGCAGCAGGAGAGTTTGTTCCCTGCCTTAATCGCGTGGATTAGAGTCAACCCTGGGGTCAGAGTTGCTCCCCGGAGGCTGGACAATGGGATTTTTGGCTTAATTTTTGAATGAGGGAATTGCCCGCGCGTTGTGTTGGTGAAGTGGCGGCGCGTACACGGCGCACTGTGTACACGAAGCAAATGCACTGTGCTGCAAACGTATCCCCGCTCCACATCACCTTCTGCAGCGAATGACTGCGAGACCCCGGTGCCTCTGGTGCCTGCAAATTACAGAGTCAAATGCTTGCTTTGCTTGAGTATGCAGCAGGATTTGCCTAAATTCAGAAAATAATTTGTTGTTTAAAAAAAAAAAAATTGCTAGAAGTTAAGCACATCAGCAGCAAAATCAAAGCATGTGAATTCTCAAACTGAATATTTGAAAACTTGCTTTGACTCGAAAATACAAACTTTTGCAATGCCAGCAATTTAATGTAGATTTTTTTTCTCTATTTCTTAGAAGCTTTTGGAAAATCTCCTTCCCTTTTCACGTGAAATTATTTTTTTTTTTATGACTTCCTGGAGTTATTCACATGACACAAAATCTAAAAATTTTGAGCAAGCCTCTCCTCACGCTCCTTCCTCCCTCTTCCCCCACTCCCTCTTGTTTATTTTGTAAGTAAGTGTCACTAAGGTTCCTGAGAAGCAAATACACAAATATTGCTTCCATCAATAACACTGAAACTGTGCTTTAAATTACACTTGTCCCTACCAGCCTTGGTTATTTTTAATCATAGTAAGAGAAGCTCTTTGTCCTGCTTATGCAAGTAATGGCCTATCCAGGGGAGCACCATACCATTTCCATGGTGTTTTGTATGGGGAAGCTGTAGGGTTGTGACCTTCGTGTATGGCTGGAAGCTTGTCTCAAAATTTAAATACAGGAGCAGGATGGGGGGCTGAAGACTTGAATTTTTATTTTAAAATATTTCTTCTACATGAGTATTTTTGATCTACTAAAGGAAAAAATTCCAGTCTTTCAAATACATAGATTGTTTTCTCAAGACTGGCAGGAGTGGTACTGTGCCCTCACCCTCAGCGAGCTGTGACTGCTCTAGGCTGCAACATTTCACGTTTGGGTGCATGAACCCAACGTGGTGCATGCAAGATGAGGGTGTAGAAAGTCAGAGATCAGGCTAAAACTGGTTTGAAAAATTAGCCCTGGAAGTCTAGGAGTTGTATTCTTTGGTTATTCTGGGCTTGAACACTGACCCAGGTAATTAATCCTATTGCCTCTGGTAGGCCTTGTTGGGTGGTTTATCCAAGTCAGTGTTTATCCATGTCACGGAGGCAATAAATTCTGATGACTTTTTTTTTTTTTTTAAATTAATTCCCAGCAATTTTGTACTGGTGCAATAGTGTCACTGAGTTCAGAGGAGTGACTCCCAATTTCAGTGGGTGTAACTGGGAGAGCAGCGTCACCGGTTTTGACCAGGCATGTCGGCTCAAATTTTCTGAGCAAGCAACTTGTTGGGATTCCTGCAAAGTCTTTTGAAACCAACTCATTACCCAGCACCAAAGGTGCCAGCTATCTCCTACGGGTCCTGTGTACTGACACTGCTGTGGCCCACAGCCCCAGGGAGGAGATAGCAGGATCAGACCCTTCACAGAAGGGCAGATCCAGGGACAGTCCTTTGGGCACTCGCACTATTAATGCTCTAGAAAACACTACTAGTACTACTACACTAAAATACCCAGATATCGGCTGGCTTACGAGCAGCTGCAGTTATGGGTAGATGCTCCACAAAGCGCACAATACTCTGCTTAAAAGTAACTTTGGGTACATTTGGTAGAAAGTCATACAGCTCCATTAAAAACCATGGGCTTTTCCAGTGTTTTAAGTCCTCATTCCTTACCCTTTATTGTCTCGTTTCTAGTTTATCTCCTTGGCCTAATTTGTTCTCACTCTGAATGTCTCAGTTTGCTTTAATTAAGCTGTTTCTTGGCAGTGTCTTTAAGAGAAGAGGCTTTGAGGAAGAAGAGCATCTCTGTGCAACAACAGGCAAGGCAGTGGAGGCAAGGAGGTGGGGTTAGAAACGGTTTTGCAAAGAGCTGCCATTAAAATAAAAGGACAAACAACTGGCTTTTCCTGCAGTGGCAGCATAGATTTTGTTTCAGTGTTTGCAGAAATGCGTACCTTCCTTCTGGATGCATGTCCTTCTGGACCAGGTGTTCACGCGTGGTTGTGTGTGGGAAGGTCCCTTATCTAGATGAACCTTGTGGCTCATGCAGGTTTCTCCTCCGTTGCTGCAAAACTACTCACTGTGTCAGTGGAGCAAAACCCATGGGCAAAACCTGTGTAGCAGTGGGGTTTTTGTTGATGTTTGAAGATCTTGCATGTTGGAGGCAACCTGGTGGCAATTGCTTCGCCTTGGCTGGTCCTGGGTGATGCTGTGGGGCACCAAGCTGGGAAACTGGTGCCTAGGGTCAGGTCCTACCTGTGATTGAGAGCATTTGTTGGAGAGCTCTTATTTGAAAGTTTAGGGATGGGTATCTCTGAATAGTGAGCATTACCTGCTGAAACCCACCCACGAGCTAATTATCAGAAATCATTTATCTTCTGTGGTGCTATTAAGTTGCAGCTTGAGCAGCAAGTGTGATAAGACTGAAGAGAGAGGAAAAGGTCCACCTGGGAAGGGGACAAAGGGAAACTTGTGGATGGAGGTGCAGTTTTGTCTAAACATTGAACTCATTTACTGCCTCTGCAGGTACCGAAGGGCACGAGCTGGGAGGTGGTGGAGTCAGTTACGTTGCCAGTCATAAAGATGCAATTATCACCCCTTGTTTGACTGAAGACTGTAAAAGGAGACTTAATGCTAGTATTTACTGTATTTTTCTCCCCCTCTATTAAAAGGACAGCCAATTTTGAATTATGATAATAGAGGTACTCTGGGTTTAGGACTTGCCTCCCTGAAATTTTCAGGACCACTAATTTGTGGTTACTCCAGTGCTAGAATGGACTCAGTGGTGGTGGCCTTTACACTGACAATGCAGTAAAAGTTTAAAGCTGCAACTGCTTCAGAGCCAAAGAAAGAGAGAAGATTGAAACCTAAAGGTTAGCGTGAAATGCACTTTACTGTTATCTATGAGAACAAATGAGTTAAAAAAATTTCAAATACCAGAATACCCTACAGGGAGGAGATATAACTATTAAAGGGCTGTTATAGCTGCAATAAATGTAGGAACAATAAAAATAAATTGATGAAGTAAATGTCAGCGCTGTTCCCCTGAGCTGCCCCCACACCTTTGTCCAAAAGTAGAACATCTCCAATTACAGAGGGTGGAATCAGCCTTCAATGACAACATGACAAGGACAGAACAGAGAGCAGTGGCACAGGGAACACAATTATGCACAGCCTTGAAAAATTGTATCATAGTACAATGTATGGAAGAAATCAATTAATGATGCAGGGCCTCCACTTCTGTCTAATAATCCTGTAAGAGAAAGATGAACCCCCTCAGTCCTTGCCTTGGAAAGGGAGCAGGAAACAACAACGATGGAGAAGGATGACCCATGAATGAAAGTCTGCATAATAACATGGGTCAACATTTGTACACTTTACGGTATGCAGATATTCTTCTTTACCCATTACTATTTTTTTATATCGTAGCTTTTAAGAAAGTATTTAACTGAAACCCACTTCATTGGTTAAATAGCCCACTGAAAAAAAAAAAGATTTCTTTGGTGAAAAGGCCAAAGACGAGAAAAGCCAACAGCTTAAATCCAAAGCTGGGAGCTGAAAGGGAAATGCAAAATTTTAGGAGTAAACAGAGTAGATGATAGAAGACGATTTATATTGTGCAATTTACAACAGGTGCTAAACATTACAAAAAACAGAGCTATTAAGCAATCAAATTAAGCTATAATTAACAGAAGAAAACTGTGCAGGAATTCTAATTAATACATATCTGAGCACATCCATGATCCCCTCCAACAGCTCGGCTTTCTAAACCCCTGCCACTACCCAAGAATAACCAGTGGGGTAATGCTTTGGGAGTGTGCAGGACTTTACGGGTGTCACCAGAGATTCTCCCTAACAGCCACAGTCCCCTGTGCTGGCTTGGAGGGGGTTGCTTTAATTTGGGGGACATTATTCTGAGATGGTAGGAAGAAAGACTCCCTTTTTGTTTGAAGATCTGGTTGAGAAGCCTGTAACAAGCTGGGGTTCATTCTCCTGTCTGTGTTTGTCCTCCATGGTTGCCCTCCCTTCCCCATGAGGTGTCATTTTTTCCTGACCCTCTCTTTCTGAGTAAAACCTCTTTCCCCAAGTCGCTGTCAGAGATGGACGGCTGACGGCAGTTGTGCCTGGATGGAGATGCTATAGTAGATGCACCTGAAGATAGGAGAGGACTGATGGCCATGACTCTTACATGAACTTTAATTTCTGCTTTGCCAAGGACCTGATACGGTCTTGAACAAGGCACTGGGTAAAATGTGCGTTCTGGGTGCTCCAGGTGATTAATAACTCTGTGACATGGCTGGGACAAGTTTGCTCAGCTTTGGTTGAAAGTGGGGCTTGACCCCCTTGTCTATACGCTTCCCAAATGGAGATAATGATGCTTCCCTACCTTACAGTAGCGTTGTGAAGATCAACTGGTTAATGACTGTATGGCACTTTCAAGTGCTATCATTATAGTACTATAGTCTCTCTTAGGGAGGATTTGTTATTTTAACAAAATTAATTGTAAATCCAATAGAAAATAATTCAGCCTCTGAAATTCTGGTGAGATAATTATTGTGAAGACAGTATTAGTATAGTGCCTTTCAGATGATTCACTACTTTATTACTTTCTAATTCTATGCAAATATCATCTAAAAACGCTGTAACCTTCTCACGGGTTGGTTGCATTTACCCCCTCAAATATGGAGCTGACTCCTTCACCTCCTGTATTACGCTCCTCAGGTGGATCACTCTGGCCGGCAGCGGCTGGCTCCCTGAGAAGACACCATCTTTCACTGGTGGCTGAGAGATGCCCTATTTCTGCAGATTTTTTTTGCTTGGGGTTCTGTGTCCTGCTGTTGGTTGTTGGTTGACTGTGCCTCGCAGGACTCAATCGTCTTTTGCCGTGCGCATCGGTGTGGGCATCACCAGATCCCAACTACCTGCTCCGTGATTGGGTTACCTTCTCCATGCCTGCCTGCTACCCAGGTACCTACGCTGTCAGAGCAAGGACTGGGACCCCATCAAGAGGAGGAGGAGACTGGGGTCTTTATTTCTCATTTTCTAAGGGGATGAAGTGATTAAAAGCTGCTCCTACGTTTGGTTGTCTGTCAATGAACTGTCACCCTTGCTTGTCCCAAGCGCAGTCTGTCATGTTGTGCCCTGCCTCTTGGTGGCTTTGGCAGCACACCCTGGGGTGAAATGTGGTGTTAAGTGTTTTCTCCTCTCTTTGCTCTGGCAGCTGCCTTAGCTCCATGCTCAGTGTTAGCTGTACCTTTGTCTATGCTCGTACTCGCTGAGTATCTTCCGCCTCAGCTTCTCCTGGGTTATCCTGCTATGACAAAAGTCTGTGGTGGTTTTTTTTTTTTAGGACAATAAGCAAAGATGTCCTTTGTGAAGGCAAACCACAATCCCTGCTGAGGGCGGGGGCAGGACTGGCTGGAAATCGCTGGGAAAAAAAAACAGTGAAGCCTAAGACTGTGCTGCTTCTGCCCCAGCTTTGGAAATGCCAGGTGGATTTTGAGGCAGTTGAGCTAATTTCACCTTGTCATCCCACACGGCCCTCCACTCTGAACTGAGGACCAAAGGAGGAGTTTTCCTCTGTATTTTTTCCATACAAATGTCTCTGCTTGGAAAGACATGTTTTAGTTTCTTTCTGAATAATTTCTAGACTTGCTCGCTCTGCCTGGCGCTCTGCCTGGCTCTCTGCCAAACTCACGCATAAACAGCCTCCCCGATGCGCTCAGGAGCATCCCTCCCTGGGCATCGCTGGCAGCTCTCCCCAAAGCCAGGCCAGAGGTGGTGGTTACGGGGGTTCAGCCTGGGGCAGTGGGTTTCAGCTGGCTGAACATCCCAAATTGTGCATGGATGGGGAGGCTCCAGCCAAGGCGCTGAAATGAAACGTTTGTGCTTGGCGCTGGCTCATGCCCTCACAAATCTTGCTCTCCTCTGGGATGCCCCTTCTGCCAGGATGCTCCGCATGGACTATGAAAATGTGTGTGTTTAAAATGCTCTCAGGCTCTGGAAGCATCTCTCCTGGAAGCAATTACAAGTGCTTTAACCTCGTGTGCATGGATGTCCTAAAGCTAAGCGTATGCATGTCTGCCTGCAGGATCAGGACCTCAGTTATTAATAACAATTAACAATTAATTATTCCCACCAGGCAGAGATGCAAACCTCTGGTTTATCGCTGGACATACAGTACGGCAAATTAGAGTGCAGCGTGAGCTTTTAAAGTGAATATCCTTCACTTTCGTTGGCTGATGTCTTATGTGTCAAAGTTTACTTTTTTAATTTTGTGGCAAACTTCTTTTTCGCTCACCTTTCCTTTATTCAAATTTTTGTTTGGTAAATTGTAAGGGATTTCGGTCCTTGTGGGAGCGAGTGATTAACGGCGCAGGTAAGAGAAGGAAAAGGCAAGTAAGCACTGGGAGGAAAAGCTGTTTTTGGAGCACGCAGGCTGGTGCTGGTGGTAGGGGAGAGACCCCAGCCTGGCCCCGGGCAGGGTGATGCCAGGTTGGGGGGATAACTCCACCACAGTCTCTGAAACCAGTGCCTGGAGGACATGTGCAAATCCCACCATGTGAGGGGAAAAAGGACAGCCAGCACAGGCAGGAATTCAAGCAATTAATTCCTTACTTAAAGAATAATAAGCAGTCAGGTTTTTTACATACCGAAAGTGGGAACAAGGTAAAAGGGGTTAAAAACTAAAAAGCAAGGACAGGAGACACCAATTAACACAATGCTAATTGACAATTTCCCCAAGCCTCCATGAAACATGCCAGACCTATTTCCCCAATTACTAATTAAATCAAACTGCATGCACAATACTAATTTCCCTAACTTAGGGAGCTCAGTAGACAAATAAAATGTGAAACTAACGTAAAAATGTTGTCAAAGTGCAGGGAGAATATGCAACTTAAAAGAAAAGTGGATAAACTTTTGCTCTGGATATATTCTTTAAACTTCTAGCCTGTTTGGGGAGTTAGATGGGGGATCCTAATCAAGGCAGGTATGTGGTGGGGTCCTGCTTGCTGGATGTGATTAACACCCTGTGAGAAGGTGATTACGTGAGGCTGGTCTGGCTTGCTGCTTAATGAGAAAACTTTACTGAAAACAGCCTAGAAAGGGATGCTCGTGCATCCTGGGATGGCACGCGGGTATGAAGAAGAGCATGAGTAATTTGTCGAAACTCTTTATTTAGGGCTGGGGGAGATGTGGAGGCATCGGCTCCTGCCAAGCTGCACCGTGCTGGGTATTGAGGTGCGATGACGGGGTTGGGGACAGCTATGCTGCTCCCTACTAAAAGGTTTTGAGTGATGCCAGAGATGCGCTTGTGGCTGGGGTGTCCTTGCTCTCGCCCGGGTCCGAAGCAGCCCTGCGAAGTTGGGCAAGAGGAGCAGAAGGACAGCTCAAAGTCTTCCAGTTCATTGTGCTTTATCAAACCGCTGACCCCTCCCCCGGCATGAAATAAGGATGAAATAGTAATGCGATAGGTTAATGCTGATAATTAAAGAGAGTTTAAAACTAAGCAGGAGACTGAACTGCGTGTGTGGGTGGCTGGAATGGTTGTTTGATGTGAAAGTCAATGACTGAATTATTCAGAGAGAGTGATTTCCAAATGATAATTTTACATTTCCCATAACTGATTTTGATTTATTACAGCAGCACCCGATAGCCCGGCGGGAGCCAGGAGCGGTGCTTGGCTCTGCTGCTGCTTTCCCCTCTCCTTCAGGCACTTGGAGCTGAAACCCGCCCCTGCCTGGGGACCCCTCGCTGCTGTGGGGCTTGGAATTTTTCAAAGGAAAAAGGCAGGGAAAACATTTGTTTTAAACAAAATGGGTTGCTTCTGTATCAATACGATGGCTTACTGCTTGGTTGCGTTTCTGGATACGGGCAAGCACTTGGAAACCGCCTGGATGCTGACTTGGGTATTGTGGTGTTGGCTTCGCATTGCACCTGGAAATGCACTTGGCTTTGTAGGACAGTATCTGGTGAAGCTTGTTGCTTGCTCTCTTCATTCATGTTTTCTCCCAGTCCTTCAAGCAGATTTGCAGAATTCATGTGATCACTTTTACCACCACCAAGCCTATTTTTTTCAGCAAATCAGGCTGTAAATCTTCTGTGAGGAGGCAGCTTCCCGGGATGTGCAGTACTTTCTGTGCCTGAGTGTGCCAGAAGTGCTGCAGGGACATCCTGGGACATTTGGGGGGCGTCTGGTTTTTAACCACAAACAAGAAGTAAGGACAGCCCATGGGGGGAACAGTGACCCATAGCCCCAGTCTGGCCACCATGCACAGGGGACATGAGTCCACCGGGACACGTGCGAGCAGGTATTTGAGGCCAGGTAGTTTGGTTTTGGGAACATTTCTCCTGAGAATTAAAGAGGAAAACTACCGAAAATAGCGGAGGTCCAGATTCCTTCCCCTGATACATTAAAAATAACCATCACTCTTTGAGGAGGCCAGGCTGTTAACCTCTTCCTTACCTGCTGGGGCAGGCATGGTGGCATTGTGGTGCAGCCGAGCCTGGCAGGGATCCTCTGGGGAATAGCTGCTTGTCTGTGCTGCTGCCTTGCGGGACTGCTTTGAGGCTCAAATGTTACTCGTCCTGCATTACAGAGGCTCGAAGTGAACTTTTCTGAACCCAGAGGGAGTTTTGGTTTGGGTTAAGTTTGCAAGATGATGAAGGGAGATAAAGGCATTGTTTCTCCCTCCGTCCTTCTGGCTCGTATATCTGGCCTGCCAGAGCCTCGCATCCCCTCCCGTGGTGTGCTGCATCCCCAGGGACCTGGAGCCGAGCAGGATTTATGGCTGTGCCTCCAGCTTGTGTCTTTGGGGTCTTCGCTCTCATTATTCTTTGTGCCTGGGAGGTAGTGGGTGGCAGCAGAAGGGCTGGAGAGGGGCAGAGGGATGGGGGTGGCAAAATGAGAGTTGGAGGTGGCAGGTTTTAGGGTTAGGGGTGGACTTTATCCCCCCTTTGGGGCTGTTCCTCTTGGCATCAGCAATGAAGTACTTTGTGGGGACAACCACTGCCACTGGAGGGAAGGCTCCCTCCTGCATCCTCACAGAGACCTCTGGTACAGAGCATTGCTCTCCCAGGATAAATGGGTGTTTAATTTCTTACGGGAGGTACAGTGGCTCCAGCCACGGAGGCGGTGGGACAGCCTTGTCATGATGTGCATGGGATGCGTAGGACTGTGCTGACCCTGGTCCCTTGTGGTCCAGGTGAAAGCTGCAGGTTGTTTCAGAGGAGGCTTCTGCCTCTCTTCTTGTGGTCATTAATTCTGTCCTGGGCCAGGGAGATCTTCCCTAATGAAAGCTTCAGTGAGATTGGTTTGTTCTATGGAAAAGCTTCTATTTTGGTGAATCAGCAATTTCTGGTGAAAAATCTTTTGTCTGAAAATTCGCAAGAAGCTCCGACTCTGACCTCGGACTGGCTGCCTTCCTCTGAGCACATTACCGGGATTTATGGCGCACTCCCATGGTTTATTGTTCTACGGTAAACGGAGCTGCTGGATGAGTTTTGACTATCCTTCTGGGCAGGGGAGGAAATCAGTGTCATGGGATTATCTAAACTTGCATGATTTAACAGAAGTCCTTGCTGTGGAGTGGGTGGGTTGCCAGATCAATTAGCTCCTCACCAGTTTGAGGCTGCTCAGGGTGCGTGTGCATCTGACCTTATCTGGGGCCATCTCCTCCTTCACCTGTTCTGGGCAGTGGTCCTGCAGAAATATTTCCAGTGCTGTCAGCTCTTTAATTAGGAAAAAAGTGGTGGCTGCATCATGAGTTTGTAGTGTATTTTCTGAAGGCTCCTGGTATGGAGAGGATGCTGGCTTGCTTGTTTATGCTATGGACCCGTCAAGATTGCCTTAGTGGCAGTAAATAGCCACAATAAGACACAGTCTCTGTTACAAAAACCTTGCAAAGCATGAGAAGAAGAAAAAAATTATTATTCCCATTTTATAGCTGTAGCCCCAGCACATTGGTATGATAGTATTTGCTCAAGGTTGCAAGAAAAGAAACCCTGAGCTTGGGATTGAAGTGAAATGTGCAGAATAACATCACCGTCCTCAAAGCATGCAATTACACGAGCCTCTTCTGAGTTATAAGCATCTGTATTTGCCTCTTTAAAGACCACAGCAGAAGGAATGTGATAGCAGAAGGGCTCTAAAAGGCTTGCCCAGAAAAGAGGAAAGAAGTATTATAAAAGGCATAACATATAAGCAGGGAGAGCATCACTGATGTACATTGTCAAGGCTGAGGCACCTACCATAGATAAGACTTTCACTATATGAAAGCTTCCATGAATTTTAATGGAGATGGTAGTTAGGAGTTTTGGAAAACATGAAAATACCAGAAAACACCAGGATGGAGACTGTTCCAGCCCATCCTTCCCATGCCTAACATCTGCTTTTACCCAAGATTCTCCAAAACTTTACAAACTGTGTATTTAGCAGCTGCGGCACCGAGATACGCAAAGGTGAGGTGACCTCCTCATGGTGAAGCAGTGTGTTGGGGATGGAGGCAGGACTAGGAGCTCAATGTTCCAGCTGCCTGGAGTATGGCCCATGCAGAAGGCCAAGCTTCCTCCCCGTAATCATAGGGAAAAGTAATCAAATTACTACCTTTCATGTCACATTAGTGAAAATGGATACTAGTATGATGCATATTAATATAATATGATGGGAAATTGCTAATACAATTAGAACATCACATTTTATTAGTACCAGAGTGACAACTCTGAAGAACAGCTCACTTGGGTGATAGCTGGGAGCTAGCACAAGCCCGGTGCGCAGGCATAGGGACAGTTTTTTAACTTTCTAAAAAGCCCTCTTCCCCCCTGTAAGTGCTTGGTCACCTAAGTAAGCATTACACCAGCCCTTTATAAATATTGCCTGGATTCACCGTGAAGTGAATCCTCATCTCAAAAGTTACATGCCTCTCATATATACATTTTTCTTCCCATATATACACAGACATAAATAATATGAGAAAATCAAAATATACATCCATATAGAGGAGGATGGTATAAATTTTCCTTAATACGTTCTACCTTTTAATTTGGGTTTGTATAATCTTCTTCACTCTTTATCTAGTTATAAAATGATCCTGTTCAAGTTCTGTGGGTTACATATTGCAAGGGCTATCCCAGCTCAACCTACTATAAAAAACAACAGTGATTATATAGCAAGGATATATTTTGTAATTATAACGCGCTTCAAACTTCCGTGATTGGCATGCAGCATATTTAAACAGGGATGATCAAAAATCACATCCACAGCATCGCCCTTGTCTTCCTTGCTGCAGCACAAAGACCTGCCCCAGTGGGCAGCAGGGACCTGGCAGCTGTGTGCAGGTGGGCTTCGATTTCATATTGATGATGCTCACCCCCAATCCAAAGACCAGCCTCCAAGCGGAGAAGACTCCCGTCTTAGCCAACAACCTGTTAGGAGGATGAGTGGTCCTGCGACGCAGCAGCAAATGTGAGGTCCCACCAGGATGAGATGCTTTTCCCATTGACATGTGACCTGTAATCCCAAACAGCTGAACTCCTGAAAAGGAATGGCTTTGCTAAACAGCTTCTTGTTCTGCCCAGGAGCTCTGCCTTGGAAATATTAACTATCATAATAATATTATTGCTAATAATAGTATTATCTATCATAGCACAAAGCATGCCATGGATTTACTACAGCAGACAGGTAAAATTTTTAAATACGATGCCCACGTTGATGATTGTGTCTTCGTCAACTTGAAGAACCAAGAAAGGACTTGGTGCTCTGAAAAACAGTTATTTCATCAGTACAGCAGGAGGAGGATGGTACCAAATACTTGTGCAAAACTGAGTGGAGGAGGAGATCCTTTTCTGAAGGCTTAAGGCATTGGGAAATATTTAAAGGAAAGATGTTTGCAATTTGTTAGATTCAAATAGAGCCCCGAAATATATGGTGTGTTGTGTTTCTGTCTCTTGTTAATAGTTTCTATGAGAAAAATAATTGTGATTTGCGTTTATAGCTGGTTGTCATCCCATGAAAGAAAGTGTGTTTCTGTGCACTTGCACGGACATGTTCTCCCACGTGTGTTTTTAATAACACGTTACCTGAAGCATTTCATAAATGTGAGCTCTAACATGGTGAAATGGGTAAAGACTGATTATTTCTTATTTGGTGAGAGAAACTGAGGCCGAAGGGAAGCCTGGGCAGCGAAGGAGGGCAATGATTTAAGCTCAGGCTGGGGAATCGGTGATGGGACCCTCAAGCCTAATTAAAAATGTATTTTTTTGGGTATAATACTCCACCAAGTATTCCAGAAAAACCGTGCTTGTGGTTCTGCCCATTAAAATAAATAAAATATTCATATTTACTTCAAAGTCTGCCAGTGAAAAGAAAACGCTTTCTAAGTAGTTTAACATGTGAACAGGTTGCAGGCCAAACCGGGAAAATGAGCATGCTGATATTAAGTGACAAAGACCACATGAATATTTACAGGTCCTTTTCGAAGCGTAAGGTGGGTTTCCTGACCCCTTGGTGTGGGCTGCCGATGTGGAGGGTGCAGGTGAGGAGGACGAAAGTGCACAGTGAGGAGTGCGTGAAGGAACACTCCTTATTTTCTTGCTTTTCTATTATGTATCAGCTTTTGTGCAGAAAATCTCCCCACACTGTTGAATACCTTTGGTTGCTTTGGATGCCACGGGCTGCTGTGGTGTCACCGCTCGCTGTGGTCAAGCAAAGTCCTCTGCCACTTCCTGAGCGAAAGACGGGGACAGACTTCAAACACCATCAGATATCTTTGATTATTTCCATTATTTTGGAGATAGTGGTGTAACTCTGAGTGCCGAGGGGCCAGTCCTGCCTGGTTTTGAATGTATTGGACTGGAAAGCGAGTCGAACACCTTTGCCACCTCTTGCGTTCAGAGACAATTTTCGTTACATTCCCCAGTTGTTTCCCAGGAAGTTTATAAAGATGAGATAAAGCCCTCATTGTCCTACTGATGTGGGTAATAATAATGCTTAGCATTTCTCATCTTTGAAGTGCTTTACAAATATTAAATAATTAATCTGCCCAAGAATGGAAGAAAGAGTATTATCCTTCAACTTATACACTGGGGAGTGGAGGCACGTAAATCATATGGTTTCTCCAGGCCAGGGAGGGAGGTACTACCAGAAAGTGGTGGGGATGTGGGTCCATTACGTGTGGTCCCTGTCTGGGGCCACCTGACCGCTGGCCAGTGCGCTTGGGTGGTGGGATCATAGCACTTGCACAGGGGGTGATGTGCTCTCACCATGCTTGTGACCCCTCTGAGCAGCAAAGCAGATACATGGTGTTTCTTCCAGCATCTCCTGGAAAGCCCAAGTGGTCCCTCCAAGAAGAAAGTGCCACTTTATAGGACTCTTTTTTGCAGTGAGGAGGATGTTGGGAGTAATATAGCCCGTGATATGGATGAGGGCTGGTCATGACTTGGCTTTGCTATGAGAGGTTTTAGTTGGGTTGGATCCCCTGTGGGGCATCCACACGAGGAGCAAGGTGGGCAGCTGCTGGACCTGGGATCACAGCCTGGAAGCAGGAGGGGTGACAGCAAGGATGATATGGGCTTTGCTTTCTGGAGCAATAGAGAAAAATCATATACAAACACTGTTTATTGCAGTTTTCCAGAGATTATAGACTTTCTATAAGCACTGAGTGAAGACCTTTAATGTAGATAAGTATTGCTCATGTCACTGGTGTGGGTTAGCAAATCCCAAGCTCGAGTGACTTTTCTTAAGCTCATGGTTTAGTGTGTGATGGGTGATGGAGCCAGGAGGGTTTTCCATGGAACTGCCATAAAGGTGAGATGTGTTTTACATGAGGCTTGGGGAGAGGCAGGATGTCCCGGCTCCCAGCCAGTTGCAGCGGGGCCGGCAGCTGCCTGCACTTGGCCACGTTGGGCAGGCAAAAACATAGGCCTGGAAACTGGGTTTCTCACAACCTAGGGGAACATCCTCAATGACTTGCTTTTGACTATTCTGGGATGACTTTTTGCCTTGTTTCTTTGGGCCAGAAACTTTATCCCGGAGCTGAGAAACTTTTCCCAGTGAAAGTCACGTTGAAATTGGTGTATTTAGCAAAGTGGTTTCTCTCTTTTTTTTTTTTTTTTTTTCCCAAATCAAAAAGAAAAAATAAATAATGACCAGCTTTACCCAAGATACTCTGATTTTGCCCTTCATCTTAGGCAAAATGTGCTCTTGTGTATTGCAAGCACTGCAGCATACCCAACCTGGCAATGAAGCCCCCATCTCATTACTTTATTTGGCTTTTGCTTTTCTACCCCTGCGGGTCTGGTGCTGGGCAACTAAAAATCATTCTGGCTTTCCTCATCTTTATCTAACCTCCACAAAGTGGGCCAGGCAACCCTGTTATTTCCACACAATTCAAGCAGTGTTGTGGGTTTTTTTTATCACAGAGGGCAAATCCCAGAATAGAGCATAAATAAATAGATGATTTTAGAGGACTGTAGATCATTGATTGAGACGCAGAAAAGGCCCCTTGTTTTGAAAGAGCAGCATGAGGCTCAGCAACAATGAGTCTTGAAGCCCAATGAAAATCTCGGATGCTTTGAGGCTGTGTGTGTTGGGTGAACTTTATTTGTATTTGGCACAAGCACACTCATGTGTGATGCCAGCAACTGCCAGGGTATGTGGACGGAGCTGAGTAAAGCTTATCCCGGGTTGATAGAAGGAAATATTGAATCAGGCTGGAGACTGTAATTTCCAAGCCTTGGTTGGGTTTTGAAGTCAGCCCAATTTCCATGAGGAAAATCCCCCCCCCCTTTTTTTTTTTTTTTAAGAAGCAGACCCCACCACCATAATAAATGTAGACAGTACCTGTGTTGCTATTTCCATGAGGAGGGAAAACTGCAATAACAATTCTCCATATATTGGGTCTCCTCATCTCCCAAGACTTACTCTGGCATGCCTCTGTTTTAAGGCATTTGTTACTACCAGCAGTCCCCCCTTCTCAAACGAACTCCTGCAAAACACATCTCCTTTGCTGGAAAGAGGGAAATTTGTCAGCCCTGGAAAAGAGCAGCAACAAAAATCCACCTTAAAACTCCACATCAAAACTCTTGACAGTTGAGCATGCAAATATAGAGACATATGTGTGTGTATATATATATTTTTTAGCTCAGCAAATACATCCTCCTGGGGTAAATCTTTCGGTGCCACCAAAGGGGTGTGCAAGCGGAGAGGAAGTTGGAGGCAGCTCGTTTGCCGCATAAGTTGGAAAACATCACATTTGCAAAGCTCTGTCTTGGAAAAGTCTTAGCTGGTTGCATATGACGGAGCTCCGTCTTCCCCCTGAAGATTCACTACTTTGAATACAATAAAGTTGCTTTGAACTTTTTCACTTATTTAACAACTTTCAAGTGGAGAAATATTTGGGTCTTTTAATTTCATTTTTTGCACCCCCCCTCCCTTTTTTTTTTTTGCCTCCATTCTGTTTGTTAAACAGTAATTGCAGATCTTTCCTGCCACCTTTAATACTCCCAGCTAATTATCCTGAAATAAATCTCTTTCAAGTCTGCATGCCAGCAGTTGTGGGATATGAGCGGCTCTTTCAGCTCCCGGCTGCCTGTCACTCAAATGGGCCTCAGCTGCAGCTCCGAATGATGAGTATTAGTCTCCCGCTGGGATGATTCTCCCAATCTCCCCACTTCCAACAGCATCTCCCAGGGCTGCACCATGCTCCTACCTGTTAGCCTAATCTGGGATTTTCTTTTGCTAACGCTGTTATTTTGAAAGGAGGAAGAGGATTCCTGGGAGAAAGGCACTCTGTTAACCTTTTCCTAATTGCCATTCAAAGCTGAAAGGAAGGGAAAAAAAAAAAAAAAAGATGATGGGTGTCACTGCATGGGAGGATGGCTCAGGAAGGGTGGATGTGCAGGTAGGGTCCCTTACTGACCTCCCGGGGTTATTTATTTGGTCAAGGTAGGGTTTTTGGGGGCAGGGTCCCAATTTAGACAGCCTGCCCTCCCTGGGCGCTTGCCTATGTTATTCCTGCTCACTCAGAAACAAGGTTGTTGGGTTGTAGGCAGAGCTAAATGCTCCATCATTAATTTATTATGTGCTAGCAGTAATAGCAAGGGCTATTTTTAAATGCCACTTAAGCTTGCACTCACACATGGGTTTGTAATTTGACTATAGGACATACATAAAATGACATATTGTTACACACTTAAAGATATGGTTTTAAATGAAAGAACTATTAAACTATTGGTATTTAAGTGCTTACTATTCTTTTTTCTGCTGTACGTGTGCCTTTTAACGACTTAACAATTGGATTACCTCCGGAAACAGCCTTGCTGGGGGATGCCATGTGGATGCATCCTGGCTGGGCGATGTGATGGGGTTTGTGGTACCCAGTGCCTTTTGGGTGCTGCTGATGGGGGGCTCGGCAGTGAGGGGTGCTCAGGAGGCGGCGCAGGCATCCCCCAGCTCTGGGCTCGCATCTCCACCTTGTTCTGGAGGCAAAAGGTTTTGGTTAGCCATTAAATGCCCACTCAAGTTGCTTGGCTAGCCTTGAATCCTTCTTCCTAAAGAGCTGTTTTTCACTCAGGGCTCCCTCTCTAAACCTGCAACGGGCTGCATTGAATTAATTCTATTAACTGCCAAAGGAATTCCTCGCTGCCGAATTACATTTCCTGTGTCTGTAAATCATTTCACCGCTGCTTTCCCTGACAGTTATGCAAGTGACCTTTTGATTTCACCGTTTTTTTTTTTTGTTTTTTTTTTTATGACATTGCTAACCACTCTATGGCTGTGCATCACAGTAAGATTGGGCAGTCATGTGGGATGCTCGAGAACCTTGAATATTTTCTAAATATGCATATATATATATAAAAAAAATCCAAACAGCATAAAGTTGAATGTTTCAGACTTGGACCTTGGAAACATAATATTTAGTTTTAAGAGTCTGTTTCTGGGTATTTTCACTTCCAGAGGAAGAATTCCTTGAAACCCTCTTCTCCTTCTAACTGAGCATCCTTTTTTTTTTTTTTTTTTTTTGTGTCACCAGGCACAGTTCTGCAGAGGCCAAGCAGTCACTGGGTTAAGTGGGAGCTGTGGATGCTCAGAGCTTTGGTAGTATCGGAGCCAGGAACGGTATCATCTGACTTGTGTTGCACCAGGGCTGTGAATTCCCCTAAGGAAAGGGGAATCAGACACCCCAACTTCTGTGTTGGGCTTTGCAAGTGGTGTATTGCCATAGACATATCTCTTCTGCAGCAGCAAAAGGAGTTTCTGGGTGGGGATGAGACCCCCTAAAAGCCCCTGGCTCATGCGGGGAGCCCTGCCCCCAGACCTCTTGCCTTTTCACCGTGGTCCCGTCCCAATGGGTCTGAGCATAAAATGCTGCGAGTGCAACTGCTATTCTAGGCTGGGAAACCATATTGGCATCCCAGTGCTTGATTTGTAAGTCTAATTAGAAGTTAGAAGTGTCAATGGCAGCACTTGGAGGCACAATTATAGCACCTGCAAAAAAGGGAGCCTGCTTTTCCCATTTGGCTCATCTTCTGGGTGCAAGTCTTTTATAAATATAGCGGTCTGACAAGGAGAGCTGGGATGATGTCTGCCTTGCCATGGGTGAGGTCCCCTCTCGGGTAGGAAGCAGCTAAGAAATGACCTGTACCGCCGTCTATAAAAAACGGCAAACCAGAAGAGATCCCTGCTCTGGCTCTTTTGACAAATCTGAGGCATCGTGGTTCGCTTGTGCAAGGTTTTGTGTAAGTAATAAATTGAGGTTTCCTGCAAAACATCTGGTTGATTCGGCTCTTATCTTGCTCTGCAAGAGGTGAAAAAACCCTCTGTGATTCTCCTTTGCTGTGTTACAAATACAGATACTTATTAATAAGGAAATATTGAAAGAGAAGTTTGAAGGTATTCTCACGTTTGTTCCCCAATGCTAAATTAAATATATTTTGGGGCTTTTTGTAATGCCCTTTTCAGTCCCGATTAGATAGCAGTGCAGAACAAGCATCTCATTCTTAAATTGAGTTTGTAGCACTCCTGCCAGGGACAAGGTTCAGAATCTTGGAAAGCAAAGCCCACTGTGAGAGCTGCAGAAACACCGTGCCTTTACGCTGTGACTCTTACAGCTTCTGTGTTTTAATCCCCAAACCAGGCTTAATTTTCGGAGCTGCTGAGCCCTTGTAACCCATGCCTGGGGCCATATAGTTTGGCCCAAGCCATCCAGTCCCCAGTAGAGGGTAATATGATATGCATGCAACATATACGCTAATGTATTCCCTAACATCTCAGGATGTGGTTGAATATGGCTCAACATCTTTGCCTATCATGGATGATGTAGCTCAGATAATATCTAATTGTTGGCATCACTTGCATCCTTCAAAGTCTGCTCCTTCTGCTTTTTTTTTTTTTTTTTTTCTCTCTGGGTCTTCCTGTTTGGTCTGCGTCCCCCATCTTTGTCTTTAAATTATGTCCTATCCATTATCCCAGTTTCTGCCCTTCAACTTCCAAAACCAACACAAGAAAAAAAAAAAAATTTCTGACTCCTTTCACTGCTCCTGGTGTGCTTGCCCACAGCCTTCCTGAAAGAAACCAATAAATAATGCTCCTCATACCCCTAAAAATTAAATTAAACCCAAATTTCTCTGGGGATGAGGCTAGGTTAATTACAAAGAGCTACCAATGCCATATCGAAAAGGGCTCCTTCATTTTCATTTTTAATATTTAGGATGAAACTTATTATTTGATCCCCCCTTTTTTTTTTTTGGCCAAACAAGTCAGTTTAGAAGTGGAGAGGCTGCCAAACGCAGCTAATATTATTCTGCCCAAAAGCTTCTGTCAATTAACTCCTTGCAGTGTTTGCTGGGGAGGCTGCAAAGGGGAAGACGGTGCCGTTCCAGCCTGCAGCCAGCCAAAACCTGGATGTTCGCCATGGTTTAGGTTTGGTGGGAATCGCTTTCTGCTTGAACTTTGGGGGCTTCGCTCTGTGGCCTCAGCATGTGCAAAACACATTCACATGACTGGGTATTAAAGTTAGTAGAAAAACTTGGTGAAGGCCCATAGATTGATGGGAAAGTGTATATTGGATCACCTAAGAAGAAGAAAGCATTACATTTATATTTGAAAGCAGGATGGGAAACAACTGGTACCTCCTGATGTCCATGAGTTGTGTATTGGCCATTTGGGAGTGAAACTGCCTCAAATAGGGATTAAACTGTGAATCTGAATGCAAAGTGGGAATTTAAAGATGGCTCACAAAATCCAGTCTGCAAAAAAAATATGCCATTGTTATATGTGGGTGGTGAAATATTTTCAGTTAGTTGAAAATACCAGCAAAATGATGCTGAAATGAAGGGTTTTAGGCATGTTTAGTAAGGACTATGGGAATGGCAAGGGAGCTACACTGTGTAACAGAGTCATGCTTGAGAGTTCATATAAATATTACTATTATTCAGCAAGACACCAGACGATTATGCTGTCGCTGTTGTATCTCTGATTGGCGCTGTCAGCTCTGCCCACTGATTTACCGAACACTATGTTCCCTTTAGCATCTCTCCATCCCCTTAGTATCTATTGATCTCTATATCTACACCCAAATTTGTCGTACACATACAAGCATTTGAGTGCGCACACCAGTATTCGGGGTTGTTGCTGGCTGCCTCTTTTCAGAGTGGAATAGGGGGAAATGGTTAAATATCCATGGTGAGCTTGGCTGCCTGGCGTAAGCAGGATACTTTGACTCTACATGACATCCTGCTCGTTTTGGAGAATAATTCTTATTGGAAAATTGCAATGCTAAATCATTAAATTCTAAGGAGCTGAAGGGGAAAAAGAGAGCTCACTTAAAGGATCCCAGTGTGTTGCCCTTGGCTTGTTCTGTGTTGTTCTGCATACAATATAAACCACCGTTAAAATACTTCTTGCTGCATTATATAGCTCAAGGTCCAGACCATTTACAAACTTACCCTCCTCCTAGCAGCGATGCCTGCTTTATGCTGGAGACATAACTTTAATGAAGCAGTGAAAGGAAGAAATGCAGGGCAAGATTTTAAAAGGGGAAAAAAAAAAAAAAAGAAAGAAAGAAAAGACTGCCTGAAATTAAGCTCCTAAATAGGTGGAGAGGAGATGTGTCTGTTGCCTGCCTTCTCCAGTTTGAGGAGGTGGGTGGGTGCCCATCATGGGGCTGTCTCTGGTCTAGTGGCGTGGGGTGCATTTGCTGGGGAGACAGGAGTAGGCAAGTGTCTGCTTTCTTGTGAACTGGCTTATTTCAGCTCTTGTGTTTGGGGGAGTAGCTGCAGAGACAGAACAGCGGTGGCCAAATGGTCAAGGCAGAGCTGATGGGTCCGTACAAGAGACGCGTAACACGAGGTGGGCTGTTATAACGGAGGACCCCCGTCGGTTGTTAGCTGGGTGATAAATCAAAAATGGCAAGATGGGCTGGAGTCTCTGAAATATGGTGTCCATATGGTGAAATGATAAAGCTTTATCACTGCCGCTTTAGAAGTCGTTCTTGTCTCCAAATGTCTAACTACCAGGATTTTTTTTTAACAAGCTCCTTGTGTAATGAAAACTCAGGTTTTGGGCTTGGGTTGAAAAGTCAGTGGCTTGAGAAACATCGCTTGTTATCTCAGCCCTTTTGTTTCGTTCCCAGTGTTGTCCTCACATGTACACTGGCTTTGGTGGAACTGGCGTGTGAGTGCCTGATGACAGGCTTACAGGGAGATTTAAAAGACATTGAGGTGCAGGAGATGCAGAGATGGTCTTCGTAGGATTTAATCAGACCTGGCTCACTTTGCTGTGTGGAAAAAAAAAAAAAGAAAAACCAAAATCAACTGAAACCAAAAAACCCCCAACCCAAACCACTATATGCCACTTGTCTACTTCCAAAATTTAAACCACCTTTGAAATCCTGGTCCTTTGCCTCCTATTGGAAGGTAAAAGTAAATTAAAGGGGTAATGTACTGCATTGGTGGGAATCAAGCCTTGTTTTCTTGCTGGCTTACAAATATATAACAAATTATGATTATTTTTAATATTATTATTTTTGGTTGTAATATAATGGAGGAAATTAAAAACAGAAAACTCTATAGCAAGGGCCAATCTGTTGAAACCAACAATCTGTTCAAGCGCTCGCACTCCTCCTACCCTGCCCTCCCTTAGCTCTTTTGGGAAGCACATCACCTGCAGCTCTGGCTGCAGAGATGGAGCTCATCCGGCTTCACGTGGTCCTCTCCTGCCACACCAGTGTGGGGGGGCTATGGAGGATGGCTGTGCGGGTGTGTATTTAGGGGTGGTGGGGAAACAGGAGG
>NC_068943.1:51753983-51791483 GCF_026419915.1 Harpia harpyja | reverse complement strand
ATCTCAAACCAACCCCCCTATCCAAACTGAGTCTGGATAATAAGGAAGCATCAGGAAGAAGAAAACCTTTTGTAAAGAATTTGTCAACCTTGTAAAATAGAAATAAATGGGGTGTTCAGCATCGCTTGCTGTGAGCTGCTGGGAATGGGGTCCAGCTCTGGTGGTTCTGGCCAGCCCTCCCGGGAGCCCGCAGGAGCTGTGGCAGTGGCTAAGCTACAGGGAGAGCAGACCCCGATCTCTGTGAGGCTCTTCAAGTGCTGCGTGTTTTCCAGGGATGATGCCAAGTGCTGTGTGGTTGTGGTTTTTTGGTTTTGGTTGTTTTGGTTGTTTTTTTTTGGTGTTTCTGTGTGCCTTCCTGCTGAGAGGTGGCTCTTTTGACATGTTGTTATAGTGATGGAAAGAGCATGGATACACATTCCTCCGCTCTGCGCGTGAGACATATGGGAGCCAGATTGTACCTGTCACAAGTTGCCAACCTGAATTTGTGCGGTATAAGGGGACACGTTCCCAAGGGAATTTCCACTTGACGTTCTTGATTGCTTTGGCTAATATTTGCTTTGTGACCTTCCCATTAGCAGATATGGTGTACAGCGTTTGGTGCTGCTCTAGGAACGGGTACGTCCGGCTCGCACCAACACTGCCATAGGTTTGCTGATGGAAGTGCATAGGCAGCCCAACATACTGGACCCGTTGCAGGGGAAAATTTGACTCTGCAACTCAGTGATAGAAATTTAGTGTAATTTCAGGAGGTGTTTTCCACCTAAGGTGGCCGTTGGGACCACCCAGACATGGAGCAACCCCAGCCAGAGTGCAGAGCAGATATGGTTCAGATTTCCTCAGTTATGCCATCTTGGTTGCAGGACCATGCTGCTTTGCTGGGGCATATACATGTGTTGGGATGTATATCTGCTAGGACATATATCTGCTAGGACATTCCATTCTAGCCTGACTTCCTTGGGGGAACAGGGCAAACCCTTGCTACTGATCCCTTTTTAAGGGGCTCCCATTGTGTGAGTGCGTGCCTGTTGTGCAGACTGTTAAGTCTGTCAGCTCCTGAAGGGGCTTTCATTTGAAAATTGATTTCGATTTTATTGGAATAATCAGTATTATTTTAGAAAATCAATATATCATCAACCTGAAGCAATTTGCAGGGTTTTTCAATTTACTGAATTCTTTTATAAAAAAATCTTTGGGTTTTGTTCCCAATTAATAGAAACGTTTTTAACTGTCAAAATTGACAAAAGCCATAGCTCTGACTGTGGAAAGAGAAAGGCAGATGCTGGGCTGAAGGTCAGGCATTTCACCCCCTGGCGAGGCCCTATGGCGAGGGAAAGGGGAGCCTGGGCCCTATGCCCACCCCTTGCAGGTGTTCTCTTGGTCACAAGGTAATGACCCTGTGTAGCTGATGTTTATGGTCGGGTCGTTTCTGTGTGCAGGTCTGGAGAGAGACCTCAACTCATCTCACCTCCATCCCTGCCTGGCAGTGCGCTGCTGGTAGTCATTCCCCAAATGCTGCCCTGGTCTGGGATTGAACTTGTGGCTTTAGCTTGTGGGTAATGAGCTGAAGAAAGCGTTATTTCTTATGAATCCAGGCTTTTTAGTCTGGATTTTACTTTTTCTCAATGACAGAGGGGGGGAAATTCATGTTGCTCTGTGAACTTGGTTCCTCCTGTAACTGTAAAGCCAGGGTGATCTTTCTGAGCTGATGCCAAGAGCGCTGATTGGAAAGATTCCTGTTGATATTTTGGGTCAAGTTTTGGGGGAAAACCTTGGCCTGGCAGAAAGGCCACTCAAAGCAGGGGGGCTGCTGGGATCTGAACTCCCCCAGGCTGGCGTTACAGGTTGCTTCCAGTGCCGGCCAGCACGAGAGAGGGCGATGCCGGTGGTAGTGGCAGGGAGCCCTGCACTGCTCTGAGCTGGACCTCATGTCCTCCACTCTGCTGCTGGGCTTGCGGCGCTGCTGAGTCAGGGTAAAAAATTAAAGCTTTCCAAATTGCACATCATTCGTCTTGTGGCCATGGCATTGTGGGATTCAGGAGGGACGCCCAGGACCTTTATTATCTGTACGTGCAGCAGAAAAGGAGCCATGAAAGGAGATGCTGTAGTCTGGGAACCCGTAAGCCAAAAATCTATCCCTAGGAATGGCTTGTTATGGAAAAATTTTCCTCTTGGACTGATACTGCCAGCTCCACCGTGCTTTCTGCGTGCAGGTGCTGTTTGTTGTTCATCAAGTCTTGACCTGTATCAGCAGAGTGGCCCTGAAAAGACCCATGGCGTAAGACTTAGAGAGACCAGCTTGGGTCTGAGCTTCTCAAAATGTTTAAAAAATAAAAAAAAGGGGGTGGGAGGGTGGCAAAAACCCACCCTGGATTGAAAAGCTCCACTTACATGTTTTGGTTTGTGAAGAGGCAGCAGAGGAAGGGAGTAGGCGAATGTGAATGAAGCTTTACCAAACCGGCCCCCACATGCATATTTCATACTATCGTTTATCAAAGTTTTATGAGCATCTGGTCTTGGCCCCAAAATCTTTTCAATTGAGGGATTTCTTTTTTTTTTTTTTTATCTATCTGAGTTTGACTACAAGCAGAATCTGCTATAATTCTTCCCCCCCCCGGGCTGGCTTTGCACAGGCAGACCCGCACGGACCTGGGTTCCAGCCTGGCTCCATGTGCGGCACATAAACTATGTGTGACATGGAGTGGCTGTTCACGTATTTTATTTCCCAAGGGACAATTTATTCAGGAGCGTCTCTGTTACTTAAAAACTCTTTCTTGTCCTTTCAAAGCTGGAGCAAACAGCATGGGGCTCAGCAGCGTCGAACAGACTGGGGAGGGAAAGGGCAGGGAGAGGTGGGAATGGGCAAAAAAAGCCAGTTTTGTCTTATTTCTCTGCAAAACAGGGCCCGGGAATGAAAGCAAGGACTTCGGGCAGGTTTAAGTTATGCAGCGCTCTGTTTTGTTGCCATATGTTGCAGGAAGAAATCCTAAGGTTTGGGTTTTTGGTGGTTTTTTTCCCTTCCTTCCACTGAGCAATCCCTCAAGAGTTCCCTCGGCTCTCCAACCTCATCTCATCAACATTCATATGCATACTGCCACATTCATTCACGCACATCTAAAGGAAAAACAGATATCTTTCACATTTCACAAGTTTTTTTCTGTTTTTTAATCACAGGCTGGCTTAGAAATATCAGGCACTTGGGTGTCAGTTCCCATCTTCCTGTGATTTAATGGTCCCTCCTGAGCAAACACTGTAGGGTCTGCAGCAAACTTTGTATGAATATTTGGATGAACTTCTGGACACAAGCTCCTATCGGTTGTTGAAGAAGGTCTTTTTATTTGTTGACAGCTGATTTTTTTTCTTAGACTTCCGAAGAAGTGATAGATTTGTTCGATGACTTCAGTGCAGTGATAATTTTTGTCCATCCAGAAAAATCCTCACTCCTGGGACACAATCCACTGCAGAGTTCCATCTTATTTTCCTTGTCAGTAATTTCAAGTAGTGTCTGAAGGTTGTTTTTAAAACAAAAGAAAAAAAAGGAAAAAGAAAAAGGGGGTGAGTAGGTTAATTTTCCATTCATCTTTTCCTTTGGTATTTCTTAAATCTCCCTTCAGCTCCTATGTTATATTCAATCTTTAATTTCAAGATGCATTTGCAAAATTTCAACAGGACTGCAAACCCCTGAGGTTTTGAAGCTATCAGAGAGTTTGTAGGAAGGCTTTTTGGCACAGGTCTGAGGAAGCCAGACATCCTGAGATGTTACATGCAGATAGGGCTCAGAAGTGAGCTTATTTGCCAGGTGGGTTTGCTCAATTTAGGGGGACTTTATTCATAAATCTAGACAGCTTAACATTGAGTGACCATCTTATTTCACATTAATGCAGCTTCAAAGCCATTTGCATTTTTAGCACTTTACTTAGACTCCCAGGCCTGATAGATTCAGGAAGCGATGAGTACATTATTTAAAAACTGTGAAGAGCAGCAACATTTTACAACGGCAGGTCAATAGTCAGCCTAATATTTGAGCCCTGATGTTTGAGCCTGGGACTCTGAGCTACGTTTTGTTTCTCAGCTCTCTGTGGTTTTACAAAATTTCCAGAGAAGCTCAGATTTTGGTTTATCTTTTGTTTTTTTCTTTTAGCGTGTTCAACAATCCGCTCCCTTCTGCACGTATAGATGGAGACGACCTGGGTGGAGAGGGTGAAGGTCTCAGGTGTGCTCCCAGACTTGTGCTGTAGCCCCTGCCAGCAGCTCTGGGACCACAGGCAGGTCAAGAGGGAGAATCACTGGTGTTTTTCCAGGAATATCTCCCTGGGCATCCCGGCCCCATGCTGCTGATGGCTCCCAGCCAAGGGCATTGAGAACCACTGTTAACTCCCACCTGATTTCACACAGAGTGCCAAATACTTGGCCTTTCTTAAAATCCTGCTATAACACCCAGAACTTTCAGCTATTTTAGAAATTCTAAGCCTATTTAGAAATCCTAAGAGCACAGCTAATTTTCCCAAGAAAGGGGTCCTGAGTGCGGTTACATTGGAGGGAGGAAGCCCACTTGGTTGGCTGTATTTTAGATATGTTGTTGTTTAACATATTAAATATGTTATTTACATATTGCATTGAAACCTGGCTTCTGCTGCCTTCTGACTTGCATGTGTGCTGAGGAGGTACGGTGTTTCGGTATCACACCTCGCCCTGTGTGTGATGTGGCAGTCTCCATCCTCCAGAAAAGATGGTGGCTCCCTGAAACCTCATCACTAAATGTATTGGGGGGGGAGGAGAAGGAAGAAAAAAAGAGTTTCCAGCTAAAAATATCAGATGTTAAGCATTCAGGTTGGCCAAATAGGAGATAAAAAAATATTTTAAATATTTTCCAAGTATAAATGTTCCTGTATTTAGTCTGGGCTCTACTTTACTGAACAAAAGTGAAGAGAAGTAAAGTAGATGATAAGCATAAAAAGCTGCATTCAGTGAGAAATATTTAGAGTTTCTACACTGCAGGAACCGTGCACGGTTTTGTTTTTTACTTGCTCTAGCCCTTTTGTCTGAACATTTATGTATTTCTTGTGCCTAGTAACTACAGCCAAACTGCTCTGTGATTCCCTGAGTGCAAATAGACTAGAAAGCAAGCAAAGCTAGGAGAAGCAGTCATTCAAAATCTGTCCCCCAGTCCAACCAATATGTTCTGTGGGATAGATCTTCTTGCCTTCAAGAGCATCATAGAAAGAGCTGACAAAATGGGCATTTAGAAGGTATGGTGCTTTCTATGAAAAAAATCTTAGAAAAACTGTACTAGGACTAAAACTCCAGTTGAACAAAAATGCGAATGGCCATCTCACAGAAAATGCCCAACTTTAAATTTTGCTTTCATCCAGATTCAGCACCTTTTGTTCCAGAAGAAATTACGCAAATTTGAATTTAATAATGAAAAGAAAAAAAAAGGCATTTTGTGCTGGCATTTTGATGCCAGTCTGGAGCAGAGAATATGGTTTGCAGCAAGCCAAGCCCTGCCATGGGAAAGGAAAGGCACTGGAAATGCTGAACCGTTCTGGGTCATTCTGACCATCTGCATATTTCTGATGAAGTTTGAACAGGCCCAGAAGAAAATAACTCATTTCAGTTTCCTGGTAGAAATGTGACTACTCCCAGAAAAATCAATACTTTCTCCTGGATAATTTAGGTTTTACAGAAACACTTTTTGGTGCTGGAAAAATTGGTCTTGTTTAAAATTCCCGAGCAAGTCCCATGGATAACATATATGGCGTTTTTTAAGTGGACCTGTTGAAATCTCTTGCAGAAAAGTGATAAGGACAAGGCCTTCCCCTCCCTGTAAGGAAGAGTAATGCTATCCTAAAAATCTGGGTAGCACTTGGAGGACAAGCTCTCACTCAGTTTTCCTGTGAAAAAAATATTCTTTCCCATTATATAGCCTGATTGCAATTCAGTGAATAGAAAGAGGAACATAAGGCTTTGATTCAGGCTCTTAAAGCCAATTACTCTTGATAATTTCATCTCTATTAAGCTCTATAGAAATCTTTCATGATCTCCTGGTGGGAGGGCAAGGTGGTCTTTAGGTTTTCACCTGACCTCCTTGCACCTGCCTTGCAAGGACTATAGGACTGGACATTTCTGCTCAAAGGACCTTAGGGATGTAAGTGCAAGAGCTGGAAAGACCCAGCTGGTTTGCTGAGTATCTTTGAAAGACTTCAGGTCTGAGGTCCAAAGGGAAGCCATAGACAGCACCCCATGGCCTTTGTGGAGTCAGAAGGGCTTGTGATGCTCCATCCATGTTGCAGCAGAGACCCAAGATGGTTTTTGAATGTTGGTCTCAGTAAAAGTGTAACCATTCCAAGAGCAATCACCGCCAAATTAAAAAATGGCTCTGTGTGGCATCAGGAAAAAATATTACTTGAGGTTTTTTAGCAAATCTTAGTTTTAAGAATATAATTACTCAAGTCAAAATAATTTGCTGAAGTGGGTAATTCTTTATTGGGTTGTGGTTTGACTTGAATCTGTTCTTTTTCCATTCCTGTTGTGCAACCTTCCTGTAATTCCTAATTTGCTTTTCTAGACATTTTGTTTTCTTGCTTAGAACAAGTAAGGAACAAGCAGCAACCCAAACAAATTTTTGGTGCTTTTAGTGTCTGTTGTTAGTAAAAAGCCGGCACAGGCAGGAAAGGAAGACTGAGTTGTCTTGTACATCCCCCAGAGCAAGTACATTTTGTTACCATGCAGTGGCTTGCAACTGTTCAAAAGCTTTGAAAACCATTTGCAAGTCTGCCGGTGTAACTGGGTGTGTTGTCTTAAAATTTTCCGCCGTTACCATTTGTGTTGGTAAGCATGAAGAGCATGGGCATGGAGGACACCCTGGTAATCGCACTGAGTCACTATGGCTAAGTGCACATGCCAAATTGCTGCATCGAGCCATCTGAGCAGCATTAAATGAACTTGCTTGGCTACCGGAACAATATCGGGAATTTCTGCCAGCTCTGCTCAGGCTTAATTTCTCTCTATTGCTATGTGGCACCACCCATTATCAGGGAGATAGAGATGAGATAGTATAAGCTCACAAAATACAGTTATCCTTAAAAAGGTACTTAAGGGAGTGTGCAGACCTAGGATCCAAAGGTGAAAGCAACTCTTACTATGATTGCTATGAACTTAGCAAGTTCAAGGCACCTTCAGGCTAAATGTGAATATCATGCACTGAATTATCCCATCCTATAATAAATCTAGTGTTATATGTGGTCTACAAATGTCCTTTGTTATCCATGAGAATCTCTTGGTTGAGGTCAATGCAAACCTCCTATATGCTCCAACATCCAAATTTAGGTCTGTGCTCTCATGTTCGATACTAAAATCAAAGGGGTAGTAGGAGGATAATTATTTCCCATGGCTGAAGAGCAAAGTAAATGCATTAGCTTAATAATATTAGTTATAAGATGCAGAGATAAGAGGAATGGGTGGGGAGCAGCAGTTCCCATCTGAGCCCTAATAGGGACTGTGGGAAAACTTCAGTGAGCAAACCCCAAACCAGGTGAAAGTCGTTACAGCTGAAACCCATTACACATCCCAACTCGGGCCAAGTTCATGGAGGTTTCGCAAACCTTTTGATGAACCTGGGCTGAGTTTTAAGGGAGTCTGGCCTGAGTTAGAGAGTCAGGTGGAAGTGCTCTCGTTTGGGCTGAGTTATGCTGTCTGTTTGAACCCAAAAGTTGATGTGAAATTTAGGATGTGAGAACCCAACACAGATCCAGAGAACAGAAGATCTCTATAGAGCTCTGTAAAACCAGATGATCACCTGATTCTCCCTGTATCACTGTTTTGTTGAATTTGACGTATTTCACAGCTACATTTAGAAGGGCTCAGCCAATTCTCATTTACGCCATTTCTCAGAAATTCTTGTTGACACAATGTTTCCATCACGCTGTTGGGGGGCAGATCTGTGTTAAATACCCAGAGTGTCAATGAAATGAAACCAAGATGAAATAAATTTTCCAGGTTATATTATAGCTTCTTCAGTGCAGGAAGAGTATTTCTGCTGATTCAAGCCTAGCCGAAACAGCATCGTTCATGGTAATAATATTCCTTTTAAGAACAGCGAACCTTTGTGGGACAACCTCTGTCCTATCGCTGGGCACAACGAACGCGTGTCCTGCAGCATTGCTTTCGCCTCTGTGGTGGCATCTATGTCAAGGTGCCTCTTCAGATGCACATTTTTTGTGCAGTCCATCTTTTCCACTCAGATGCTGCTGCTCAAACAAAAAGCTAGCAAGCAACGTATATTACCCCTGGAGCTTGCATTGCTTTTATTATCTGGGCATGCGTTACTATCATGCCTTATGCCTGCTGAGGTTGGCTGCTAAGGAGGTGGTCTTTTGCTATGCTGTCTGCAAGGAGAAAAGGCAGCTTGTAATGGGTCATCTGGTGGAGCAGAAAAGCTCAGACCTGCCTGTTTATTTTTTCCAAGGAAATAATACAGAAAAAAGGGTAGAAAATGAACTTGGACCATGCTGTGTAAAGGTGCCGTTGTGGCCGTATCACTCGGTCTTTGTGTGGCGATATTGCTGGTTTTAGATGCAGGGAGTCTTTCTTTAGGAGTATGGGACACAGTAGATTGGAGGATGCAATGAGACCACCTCAAATACAATGTTTTGTGACAATAAGCAGCCGTCAGTGTCGAGAGTTATTAGCAAAGCAGTGATACCGCAAGCCACCAGTTAATGCAGTATGTGCCATGTGGTCTCTCAGTGAACTCCTATCATTTACTGAAAAGTATCACATAAGGGAATATATGGTTCAAACCACATAAAAAGATAATTAAAAAAAGACAACAGAAATCTTGAGTCAGAATTACATTAAAATGTTGAGCCAGACTCTCAGCTGGTTTTATTTAAGGGAATTTCTGCTGAAGTCTGAAGAGCTCTGCCAGGTGATGCTGGTGGTGTGTGTATGTGGCCACTTGCACTCAGAATATTAAGTTGGCTTTATGCATTTAAAAAAAAAATAATTAAAACTATTTGCTGATTTCAGAAGAGTGTGTCCTATGAATTAAATGCTTCACTTTAGGGTGATATGTTGTGACTTACGAAAATTTGAAATACCTGTTATGGATCGGATCTCACTTAGCCGGGACTGTGTTTGTCAGGCGATGATTGAAGTTGCAAATCAGTATTCTCCGAGCTGGAATTTCCAATGGGGAGGCAGATAGCTGCAAAAACATCAGTTTTAAGAATAAAATAAAATGAAACAAGCAGTAATAAAAAAAGTACTTGACAGGCAAATTTGGTGTTACACGTTCTGCATTTCTTTTCAGTCTTTCAAACTTTCTGAACACTATAATTTGTTTCTAGTGTTAGCATCACTATCATCAAAGATGTTGGACTCTATTAGCTCAGCTGTCTAAGGGATGTCTTTTTAAAAAGGAAGAGAGTAGGGGAAAAAAAAAAAACAACCCACAAACAAGAAATTCAGCCACTTGAATTTAAGCATAATCACTTTTCTTAACACATGTCTCTCATTTGCAATCAAGGCAAAGACAGCAGGAGAAATCTCAGCCAACTGCTTGCTTGCCCCAAGCCAGGCAGAGTTTTTGTATTGTGGTTTCGCTGAGGTCACTCTTTTAAGGCAGGAATGCCGTGTGGAATGACTTGTGCCACAGCATGGACTGAGATTTGGGTTAAACAAAACCTGTCATTTTATGTAACAGTTCAAAAATTCATCTCGGTGGATGTTTCTTTCTACCTATCATTTTTCCTAGGGTAGGAATGTAGGGGTCCCTCTCTCCAGCTTTGTCTCTAATAGTAGCTTATTCAGTCAAGAACAGAGCAGATGTAGAGTGACGGGTGTAGAGAGTAATAGATGATCACCAGTTAGCTGAAGGTGTGGGCCCTTCTGGTCAAGGCTCTACACTGAAATAGAAGAGATTGAGTTAGACCTTAGCTTTGGTATGACCTCCCTACCTCAGTATGCCGCTTACTACTTCTCAGACAGTGATGTTGGTCCTTCCCTTCTATTTTTGCATCTTAACTATGACAGTGTGAGCGACTGATGGTGGGCACTGCTGCTGTGCCGGTGTCCTGCTTCTCATCTGGCAGGCCCCAGCCATGGCCAGGGCTGGAAGATGCCCTCTTGGCTCCAGAGTTACTGCCTCTCATTACTAGGGATCAACAAATAATTCGTCATCATGTCGTGGTCTTACTTTGCCTCTTTTCTGTTTGCAGTTATCAGCAGGTTACAAGCTTTCTCAGAGGACTTATTTGTTTGAAATGATTTATCAATTAATTCTGTTGCTGAATTAATAAGTAGCTCAGTTTTGCATATGTATTCAAAGCAAAATACAGGTTGTCTTCAGAGCTGGATGGAGTACATGGTATTTTTCTGTTTGGTTGGAGGAATATAACTCTTTCAGACAGGCTTCCATGGCCAATACAGAAACTAAAGCATGGAGTATTAACTTTCTGTGAATACGCCTCACATTTACTTAAAATTTTCTCTTTTTTTGGTGTCATTCCTGATTGTATGTTCTTGTGTGGGATTATTCAGGGGAAACAAGCGACAGCAGTGACACAAAATCGGCCAAAACACACGCGTGTGAAAGTTTCAATGAATATTCCTAGGAAATATTTGCAGGGTTTCACCAACTTTGCTCATGTCTGTTAATATTTCAAAAAGTGCTTTTTGCAGAACATGGGGCAGAGAACTTTTAAAATATTAGGATTCAAACTTTTTTCTAGGTTTTGGAGCGTTTGCCACTCATTTTATATATCAGCAATTATGTTCTCATGAAAGCCTCTATATAATGCTGATTGAACGTGCTCCTGAAAATGAACATGACAGGAGTTGGGAGTGGCTCTTTCCCATTGCTAATTCTCTACTGGGAAAAGAAAAAAAAAAATCCTGTTTAAATCTCTCCAGTGCTACTAATGTGATTTGCTTAACTGTGTACTAGAAACAGAGGGATATTAGAACCACAGGTGAACCCTGAAGGGGATGAAAATCACTTGTGTGGTCTCTGCTTTCACTTGTTTATGTGCTATTTGGTGAATTTGAGGTGTTTTGGGGCCGGGTCTCCAAGATCCAACATCTACTGGATCCAAGGAATTGTGGAAGATGCAACGCTGTTTAAGTGAGAGACAGTCTGTCATGATTGAGCCATGAGTGATGGAAATGGTCTGTAGACAAATCTGTCCCTGGTGGAAGAATTACAGGACTTAGGGTGGATGTATGCCAAGATGAATGGTTTGCTGTAGGAAAGTGTGCGGGATGAGACTGGATTTAGTCAAGTAGGGAGAGCCGTGGGGACTTTGTGGTTCATTACATTAGGAAGAAGAAAGTAGGAGACTGTGATGGGTACATCGAGGTGATTGTGCTAGGCAATGGGGAATGATTTTTCAAAAGTGGTTGATGTTTTGCTGGCTTGCTCGTGGGTACAAAGCCAGACTTTTACACATTCTCAGAAACATGTGTATTATAAACATATCCAGAAAGCAACATGTTTTGTCCCTAAAGTGAGGAAAGTAAGCAGCCCCATATTCTAGAAATGATCATGCTCCACAAGGCTTTAGCGGCTCTACCACCTTCAGCCTTGGAGAACATTTTTCTGATGCACTTGGAAAGTTTCCTTCCAATTCCCTTACCATTTGTGATGACCTCTCCCTTTCAGTGGAAGATACAAATTATATTTTTAAATACAGAAGGTCCCCTCACCAGAGACCAAACCTCTGCAGGAAGAGGCTCCGATGGGAGCTTTGTGTTTTCCTCCGATCTTGGGGTGTATGGCAGCGCTGGCCTTCACAGCTTGATGGCTTGGAGACTCGTTTGAGCAGAGTGTGACCCAGATTCCAGTTCTCTGCCTGACTCAGATTAGGGATATTTTTCACAATAACGCTTCCAAAGAAATGTGCTATCTGGAGAACCTCTGCCAAATATCTTAATGGCACTTGAGGCTTGGGCTAGTTAGTGGCATCAAGTGAAACAAAAGCACCTCCCTGACAATAGCAGGAGCCATTCCCATTGTGAGTGAAAATCATTTTGAAACATAAAAATACACCAGCTGGGTCAAGTAATGCTTAGGAAAATTTCTCTGGCATTACTTTGATATGCTCAGCGAAGGAACTTCAATTTAATGGGACTCAGTTGAAAAGAACCAATCAAGGAACAGTGGAAAAGCTGTGAATGCCCAACATAAATACCTGCAGTTCAAACCAAACAATGTCATTGTTGGGCTGTAATTGGGAGAGGACTTTCAAACAAGGCCCGGCAATGTCCCTCACCAGCCGGCGCAGGTAGTGTGCTCACAGATGACTAATGCCTGGCATGTATCTGGGTACATAAATTACTGTTTACTAATCTCGTGTTCTCTTAGCCATCCTCAAAAGACTTCTCAAAGCAGTGCACTAACACTGGGCACTTTTTACAATAAGTAAATGTTCTGTTTGCAATACAAGTTGCCGGATGCAGAATTCAACTTTGCTGTAGCTGTGGTTCGCTTGAATGATCTTGACCTGATCTTGAAGGGTTTGAAAGGCTAATCCATTCATTCCTATTCCAGACATACACAGATTAGGCTTCTGTTGAAACAACTTGTGGTTTTGAAAATAGCAACAAAACTGCAATCGGCTTTGCATGTGTCTTAAGCTTCCACCCTGGCAAATGATACTGGCCTTTGTGCCCTTCCTTCGCTGTCTTCCCTGAGGAGCGCAACTGTTCTGGTCAGCCATGATGCACTCTCTTCAGCTGGTAAATTCAGTCGCCTGAGGTTTCAGGCATGGCTTCTTCTTGATCTCTGATTTGGTTTCACTGTAGAGTTTCGGTATGAGGTGACCTGATGAGTTGTCTCGCGTGTGGGCTTCAAGTGCAGTTTATCTCGGTTCAACATTTACTTTCTTTTGCAGAGTTTGAAACAAGTCTCATAAAAAAAAAAAAAAAAAAAAAAAAAAAAAGCCTGGTGGCTTTGAAATAGTTGCTTCTTGTTTCTCCTTTCAGATGTTAGGTGATAACAGAAATGTTTCACAGCCAGATCATGCACTGGTGCAAGTGGAGCTATGCTGGTGGGTGTCAGCTGGGACATCTGGTCTTGGATATGTCCACATATGTCTATGCAGATACACCCACTGTCCCCACATGTACGTGTTTGTGTGCATCTGCACCCAGCTCTGGGAGCCTATACTTAGCTGATGAGTTCTGGTTAGGAGGTTGTTAATTTTCATGTCAGTAGATGCGTCTCCTGAAAGCTGCTGAGCTGAAAGTAATGGTGTGTTGGGGAGCTGTGCACAGCCTACATGTGTGGGCGTCTATTTGCTTATGCCTGTTACCAACCGTGAAGGTCAGAGTCTCGGTAGGGTGGTACCTGAACTTCACTTAGGCTTGGAAAGCTAAAAATACAGTTGTCCCAAGAAACTGGATCTGAATGGGGTGGTCTGGTGAGTGTCTGTACAGGAGAAGTGAGACAGCTGTCAGTCCCCTGCACCTGCTAATGTATACACGTGTGCGTTCATTTATGTACATATAGAGCCATTATATATATGCATTACATACACATATGTACATGCACATTTATCTGATGCCATTCATATGTTGCTGCAAGAAAATGGATGTTACAAGGGAAAATTCCCCAAGTTTTACACACATGTAAGCACACCTTAGCAGGGGTAGCTTTCCTTGGGGGGTTTTACGAGAGTTCACTTTCTCTGTTAGCAGTGAGTGATGTGTCCCTGTTCCTGCCTGCCAGGATGCAGCCAGGTGGCTCTGCAGCCTCCTCCTGCTCCATCTCCTTTATATCGCTCAGAAATGCATCTGCTACTGCAGGCTTGTGTACACACACACGTGTGAAATACTGTCTGCGCTACTTTTGGCCAGTGGTGTCCTCCACCTAAGTCAGTGAGCAGGTTGATTGTTGCTGCATGAATCAATAAGGCACAGCTTGGCACATCCCTCTCCCTGTATATCATCAGCAGACAGCGTCTGCGCAGTGCCCTTTTATAATTAAAAAACTGGACAGTTTCCTTGTGCCCATTAATACAGTGCTGCATAAATCTGCACGGTAGCCCCCAGCTTGTCCAGCTCCACCTTGCAAATGGCTTTGGCTTTCTTGAGACTCATTCATTGCATGCAGCAGAATGATTATCCCAGGTGCACAGTGAAGACTCTGCTGGTTTTTTCCCCTGTGAGCAAAAAAAAAAAGAGCTTTCAGGAGGTATGGGCCTTCCCTTCAGCGTGTCTGGGACTTTACAAGGGAGGATGTCTCATGCAGTCAATAGACCTGACAGACCACTGGAAAGAGATTTTGGCAATCCCCTTTCAAAAAGGGGGACATGAATAAGTGCCTGCATCTGAATTGCTGGCAAAAGTGCTTTTTGCCATATATCTGCCGTTGCACCAGCTGTGGAAATGCACCTTGCCAAGGAGAGCTAGACCATGGTTGCCGATGCTACAGGATTGACCTACATGGATGCCCTGCCCAGGGTGGGGTATCTTACGGCTGCAAGGGGGGAGACTTCTCCGCAGAGCTGGAGATACAATGGCATCAGGAGCCTGCTGAAGGCGAGCACCCAGAAGGGTAATTACATACTACATATTTACAACCCGCACGGCAACGGCTTGCTGGGCAGACTGCCTATGCGGGCTGCATAACGCATGCAGGCGGCTGCCCAACGCCTTCTCCTGCCGTCCATCGAGCTCCCTGAGGCATTAAAACTATATGCCTTGACTTAAGACTGTAGCAGCGTATACGGCTCCTATCCTTCACGTGGATGCGTTACACTGACAAAGAAAAAGGCTTTTCGTATTGCCTCTGCTAGGCTGACCTTTAGAGTGTTTACTTTTCAATCAGCTTTAAGAAGGCGAGCTTGAACTCCCCGGCGTGAGCAAGTTCAGCACGGGAGCGCTCTCGCCCAAACATTTGCCAAGATAACGCCGAAGTGACAAATAAACACGAGTTGTTTTTACAGGTGTAAAATCAACAGATCAAATGCTGACCCCAGCCGTGGTCGTGAAGCCAGCCTGCGTTGTGTTTGAAGAATACCACTGCATCATTTACACTTGCAAACCCTTTGTAATCTTAATCTCTTTGTTGCTTTTATGTTATACTGGCCCCCCAAGGTTAAAGAAAGAGATTTAGACCTTAAACACAAATCCAGCCTTCAAGCTCTGGAATTATCTTTGCCTTTAAATGCAACTGATCAATGCCCATTTCTTTTGAAAATAAAACCCTTTTGAACCTTGAAAGCCTTCCACTGTTGAGCTATGTCTAAGTGCCACATGGGGAAATGGGCAGAAGAAAGCCCATTTTTCCCTTAGTGCTTGCATTAGAGGTCCTAAAGTTCAGTCCAACGCAATCAATTTAATTGGCGCTAGCTCTAGTGACAAATTATACTGGTTTACACTCAAGTGTAGCACAGATTCCTCAAATGCTGGGAAAGAAGGGAGATACACTTCTTGGTCTCTACTTAAAGAGGGCAACAGTATTGGAAAAGGAGCACATTTAATTTATCACTGTCAGAGCAGGTGCAAAGTTTAATTCTAACTAAAAGCATTAAACAATTAACCCAGACAGTCAGGCCCTTCTGAAAACGCTCAGTTGCAGGGAACGCATGGACCAGATTACCAATGGAAAAAGTCGTGGCTCCTCTTTTATTTAAATGAATATCTTCTACCACTTAAAAAAAAAAAAAAAAAAAAAAAAGAAAAAAAGAAGGTGGAAAGAAAAAGGGAAAGAACTTTATAGCCCTCTGATAACTACTGAATAAAATCCAGGATAGGAAACTCCACCAGAGTGGCAGCAAATAGCTCTCTCTTAAGTAACTCATTGATCTTTGATACTCTGTGAATTAGGGAATCTATACTTTATAACCTGCCGATACCAGCTCTCTGTAATATGCGTACACGTGCTTTTCAAAGTGCCTGGCTACTATTTTCTTCTGCAGAGTGATGCACTCCTTAGGCTGGATTTTATCCCTTTGACACATTGAAGAAATGCAAGGAGTCTTTGCAAATCGGGCATGGCTTGCCCAGAAGCCTTTGCAACCTGAGGTTCCCATTTCAAATAGGAGATTCCCTCGAATTAGGGTCCCATTGAAGAAAGCCAGTAAATCCATGCTTTAATCCTTCCTTAATTAGTAAAGTGAGGTCCCACAGCTATAGAAGACATAGGTGTTCGCTTGAATTTAAACATGTTATATGCTGTGGCAGGTAAAAATGTGTTGGATGAGGAGTGTGGTACAGGTGGTGCAGAATCTGGGGCTAAAACCCATGTTCTGGAGGACAGCTGTGAAGTAACTCTCTCATGCAGCCAACCTGAGTTACAGTTTTGAATCCATGGATTATGCATTTATAATAAAATCCATCTTTCCGTGATTGAAGAGCAGGAACCCTCCTAGAATGACCAGGTCTCTTGTCCAAAAGAAGCTCATGCGTATTGTGAAGAAGCAAACTCTACTGAAGAGTTAACAAGGAAGAGCCAAAATCCTTCCACGGTGTCTCTGGGCATCTTCACCACCTTCTAGAAGTGGGCAAAAATTCCTGTTATTTCCAGCATGTTTTGTGTTGGTCTAAATTTGAATAGCTGAGGCAATTTAGAAGTCTGTCCTTTCTTGCCAAGTCTTTATAAAATATGTGCCTGTGGAGGATAAATTGTTTCATTATATTCCATTATTTTGTGGATAACGTGCTGGTGGTATCAAAACAATGAGAATAATAATATTGTTCCCACTCCAGTGCCATCAGCAGATTCTCTCCTTCCTACCATCATTTCAGCATCATTACTATGTCTCATTGCTTAGACCTCAGGTAGCCAATTTTGAAGCAATTTGTCTTCGCAAGAAATGCCAAACACCCATGTCAGGTGTTCAGGCTGCATTTTTCAAACTCCCAGGTACAAATCCATGCAGGCTGAAGGGTTTGGAACCTTACAATATTGTGTAACTAGAGCCAATGTGCTTCAAATGTATTAGCAATACAACTTTTTTTCTTATATTTGAGATCTGCCAAACATACTACTGAGCAAAGGCTCATTTTCAGACATGTGAGAACAGTACAAAGAGCTTGAAATTAGGTGGGATCTTTGCTGATGTATCCGTGAATTTAACTCTGCAATTTATAGAGAACTTATCCCCAGAGACCTGGAGTAGCACAGACATGAGACGCGTGTGATTTTGTTGGACTCTGCGGCTCCTGCTGCGTGTCTGCATCTATCCCTCGGTGGTTTGGGCACGACAAGTTCAACAGAAACCGTTCAGAGGATCCCCAGGGTCCTCTCTTGAAAAGCAGTAAGAGCAGAGGAAAATCATTAAATTTACACGTCTTCCTCTGCAGCCGGTGTCTGTGGTGCCCAGTAAGGGTGTGTTGGGCTCTCTCCAGTACGAAATGCCTGTGCCCCATCAAAGGAAGCTCTGCACGTCTATAACATCTGTTCACAGACAGAAACCTGTGCGAGAGGATGGTGGGTCTCGGAGTAGATCTAGCAGTGGCTGGAGGAAAGGCATAGCTCAGGAGATCCCATGCCAAGGCTTGGAGTTGTGTCAGCAGTTTCACTGATCTTGCTCTGGGTGTTGAGGGGCCCTCATGAAATGGTTTTTTTTGAACATGTTTTCTTGGAGAAGGTGGCTGGAAACCTCATGAGAACAGGTTTGCTTGGGAAAATACCCAGTTATTTCTGGTTTCAGTTCATTTCTGGGTTGGGAGTAGGGCCAGGCCAGCAGCAACCAGAGGAGCGTACCCTCAGATGGGAGGTCTTTGGAGAGGAAATCTTCGCGCTCTTTGAACTTGGGCTACCCAATTCACTCACAGGACTTTACGATGTGAAACCCAAAGAACCCTGATGTCCAGGGAGGTCTTTCCCATGCCTCCATTTGGGTTTTGGCAAGGTGGTGGGTGAGACTGGGAGCACTCTAGGCATGGGTGCGTCCCACACCAGTAGCTGCTGAGTGTACAGCAATGGCTCGGGGCTCCTGGGAGAAGGAAGCAGAAGGAAACTCAAGGGCATACAGGAAACTTTTCTGAGATATTTTCATATCTCTTCCTTTCTTTCTTCCAGAGATTTTAAAATTGTTTTTATCCCTTAAAGTGTAAACCATTTATTACAAATACCAACATGAATTTCCTTGCAGCAGGATAAACACTCAGCTGTTCCACTTACTGGAGTGCTATAACATAAAAAAAAACAAACCCAATGATTTTTGCAATGAATTCTTCCTCTGGTAGGGAGTAGTATTTCTGGGTTGTAATCAAGCCAGTGTTTACGCCTGCATCCGAACAACGCAATCTGAATGACAGGATCCCACATGTACTTTTATATAGCGGAGAGATAAAGCACTCGGAGGCAGAGGAAGGAATACAAATGATCCACTCGATAATGGCACGAGCTTTTCTTTGTGTGTTGGGGTTGTACAAGTGAGAGGCAAGACAAAAAAGCCCTGGCTGTATCCTTGTGCAAACCATGAGACTTTTGGTCTTGCCTGCTTCAGTCTCACCGAGGTCCAAGTTGAACCAGAATGAGTCCCGCAGTGCTTTCCCCAGTGAAAAGACAACAAAAATGCATTGGCAGGGTACATGGGTTATTTTATATCAGTTTTGTGTGTTGGTCTTTCTAGGGCTTATTTTCAGGATTTT
The DNA here is from genome assembly GCF_026419915.1 of Harpia harpyja. Lineage (NCBI taxonomy): Eukaryota > Metazoa > Chordata > Aves > Accipitriformes > Accipitridae > Harpia > Harpia harpyja. Next base: position 51,772,880 of record NC_068943.1, on the reverse strand, counting down.
CCTTTCCGTCCTGAGGATGAGCAACTGTTACGGTTAGGAACTTGAAATTGCTTACACTCACAGGACTCCAGGAGCTGTGACTTTTAAGAAAAGCACCAAATTTCCAAATCTTAGATTCAAATCATGAGAGCTGGTACAATCTAGTCCCCAAAACTGATGCTTACTGCTTCCTTCCTTTACTACTACCAGTGTCTGAAAACGGGATGGATTAGGGAGAGCTGATAATCCAATTTCAAAGTAGCATCAAGATGCCAACAAGAAGGCTCTCCAGCTCCCATCACAGCTCTGCTGGAGCATTGAGCATGATGTGGCCCATAGCACACAGGCCGTATGGTACCTCTAGTGTACTTGCTATCTCTCATTTCAGTGAAACAGGACCTGGATTTGTTCTGACTACACCACTGTAAGCTTTGTTACGTATTATAACCTTAAAGTATAAACGTCTACAGCTTTTGACTCTTTCAGTCATAACTTAATAGTAGTGGCCAACTAATTTGGCCCAACATGAAAGTAATAATACAATAATAGTAAAAATATTTTTGCTATCTGTAAGTTACATTGTAACGTAAAAATTGAGTTTAGTAAACTGGGAAAAAACCTCACTTTAAATTGTATCAAAATGAAAGGTTTTGACCATATCCCAGTCAAATATTTTGAGGTCAAACCCAAACATGATTTCAATTTCTTTTTTTTTTTCTTTCTACTGCAGCCTCTTAAGTTTAGTTTCACGTGCAAATTTGGGATTTCCCTTGTAGTGGGAGTCCTTTACTGCTGTCGGTGAGACAAGATGGGATCTTCTCTTCAGCCATATAGTTGTGTGATCCCTTTTTTGGTGTGTTATGCCGTTACCCTTGGTGGTAGCATGAGGCAACGAACTCCGCAGGCTTAATTGCACCTTGTCTTTTATTGTATATGGCCTTTTATATCGGTTTTACATGGATCACTTTTCAGTTGGTTGAAACGTCTTCTTGGCTTGGTGCTATGGGAACGAGGGAACATGGGTGCAAACCCTCTGTGATGGGTTACGTGTCCGCTTGAGGAGCGTTTTTGCATCCTCAGCTGGGTCTGGTGCTCCTCAATCGCCCCGCACAAGGCAAAGCTGAGCCTGCGCCTTGTCCAAGGACTCATTTTGAGACATTTTTGAAGGGCCATGGATGTTGGAGGCATGGAAAATGCACATGAAAACCTGTTGCTGGTATATGTCCCTTGCTCTTTTCTTGTCCAAGGCCTGATCTGCAGCCAGCCAGGGTCAAGGAGAGGGTTTTCACTGCCTGTGGTGGGTTTCACATCTTGTGCAGGTGATGCGATGCTGGGAAACGTTCGCATGCTGTTGGTGTTTGCTTTCTGGAGAAGAGCTTGACAGCACACTTCAGCGGGGCAGCAGTTCAGGGGCATGGGCACCAGTGTTGAGGGAGAAAGCATGGATACAATTATGCTGCTAAACTTAAAGCTGCAACAGAAATGGGAACTTTTCAGTGAAATGCAGGCTCCGTGAGACTCTAGCTTGGGCTGTTTCCCTGGAATAGGTGGTTTTTTCTTAACAAATCAAATTCTGCATCTTGGTGAGTAAGGTTATGTCCCAAAAACATGGTCCTGCTTGGGATGGTAAACACAGCAGGGGAAAGGCTGAGATGTTTTCCATAAACTAAAATAATAATAATAATAATAATAATAATAATAATAATAATAATAATAAAGTCTTCCTAAATCTGGGAAGGGAGCAGTGGAGGATGAACGGGTCAGTGTAAATGCGTGATGCTCCCCCATGAGATTTAGCCAATTCAGGCCCCGAGTCCTAAGCTTGAGTGGTATTTGAATTCGTACATAAAGTAAAGCAGCTGCTTCAGGGTTTCCTTTAAAATGGATGTTATCAGGAGCTGGGATCTCTGTGACTTACCAAGGTGGGATCAGGTCCTGCTCTGCCCACCCCATGACAGCAAAGCAGGTTTCTTTATGGGATCCTGGTGCAAGCCTCCCCTGAATTTATCTTCCTGGGGAAATGCTTCACAAAGAGCCAGGAGGGCAAAATTCCTCCCTGATGCAAGCCTGCAATCCAAGGAAATGATGCTCCCCGATGCCAAGCCTGGATGTGTCCCTAGCCTTTTGTTTCAAGTCTCTGGATTCTCTGAAGAACCAGGAGTGAAAAGGAAAAGCTTCTCATAACGGCGAGCGTGCTAATTCTGGCAAAGTGTGGAAGGGTTTTTGTTGATACGCTCTTAAAAAGCATGATCTGTTTTCTGCTTCTAGTTAAAGAGGGTAGTGGCAGTCTTTAGTGGCTGTGTCAATGTAGCTCGTGTTATTATGTACAGATGTGCCAGCTGCAAGTAGGCATTATCTCTTTGATAGTGCTAAGCACTTTACAGTGGGTCAGAGAAGTGCAGCTCTCAACCAATAGATCTAATTGCAATCCTTTTATGTTCTCTATGATTGCAGGTTTCTCCAGCACTATAAACAAATAGTAATCAACTAAACCTGTTACCTCTGAGCAGCGATGTCACGATATGAAATATTAACTGTTCCAAATACAGTAATAATGGTTTAAAACTGTATTTGTTCTTGAAGGTAAAAAATAAGGAAAAAATCAGGAGTGCTAGCACTGGCAAAGTGAAGAGCCCTCTGGCTCTCTTTCATCTAATGAAAAATTGTGTCTGTATGCGACATGTTTTATGTGGTCAAATACAGTGTAAATATTGTGTACATCTTTTGCTATAGCAACAACATATTAACAGTACCACAAATAATCTCTGCCTCTGAATCTACATTTTTATGACACCGTTATGCTAATACAAGACAAACTTATATTTTGTTGTGTGTCTAATCCACCCCAAATTAATCCATTTGTATTCCTATAATCCAGCCAACACTTTTCTCACCTCAAGAAATATTAGACAGAGGCCCCGAACGCATGGCTGATAAGATGGAGCAGAGCTGAAAGTGGAGAAGGGTGTGTTTTTACCCATTCCTTTTCCTAGCTTAGGAAAATTTTGGTGGAAGCTCTTTCTGGGTGTTTGGCTTGCTGGGATATCGGAGAGGGTGAAGGGAGGAGTTTTTTGGGGAGCAGCCTTTCTAAGTGCTTAAACTGAGATGTTTCTACTCTGTATTACCATGCTTGCAGCAAGCTGGACAATTTTGGGTTTTGGCCAAGTCTCGTTGGGAAATGGGTCCCAGGGGCCTGATCCTGCCCACGCTATTGAGCTTTCTTGACCTGCGAAGACTGGGCTTGGGCTGGCTCATGGTAATTCCTCACTGGCCCAACCCCAAAGGGTACTGGCGTTACTTTTAATGATTTTTTTGGTGTAGATGGTTGAGTTTGAGGGCCTGTGCCTGAGCACAATTTAACTTACTGGTATGGTTAGAGAGGGGTGTTCAGGGAAGTGATGGCACTTGGATGCACGCGAGATGTCCATGGATTAGACATCAGCTCCTCAGATGTTGAAGGACCCCCTGGAAACAGCCTAAGCATCTGGAAGCATTGAAATGGGACTTTCCATGTAAATTAATCATGAAGGAGAGTTTATGAAATTTTTCACGGTGTGGGATTTAATCAAATCTGATCGATGCAGCTCTAATGCAAGGTGAACTTGTTGATCACTTTCACTGGAGGGTAAAAAATACCAAAGAAAAGCCGGGGCTGTATGTGCAGCGTGAGTTTCCGCTCACTCTCATGCTGATGCAAAGCGAAGTAATTAGCTGAACGCTGGGGCTGCTCATTGTTACTCATTTAGAGGCATAAATAACGCAACCAATGCCTTCCCACCCCCACCTGCATCCGCCCAGCTCCCGACGTGCCCCCCTTTTGTCTCGGGGGCATCCCGGGCCGACCCCCTGGTGCCCGGCCGAAGGGGGTCAGTGTTAGGCTAGGCTTTGTGCCTTCCCCGCGCTCCCAGCTCCTGCTCACCCGGGGAGCGAGAGATGGAGATTGGGAATTAAAATGTCTTTAAAAAGAAAATAAGCTTTTGTATCAGCCAGCTGGCGAAAGGATAAAGGACTGTGCTCACAAGATGCAATCAAAATTCAACAGTGTTTTATTAAACATGTAATATTATCAAACTAAACAAAAGAGCCCTCAATGGCTGGTAATACAATGCGATACAATTTATTATTTTTTTTCATGGTGTCATTTATACAAAAGTATCATTGAACTTTTGGCTCCCAGTTACAAGCAGCACATGCAAATACCAGTACATGTTGTGGGCTCGACAATGAACTGCAACGCATCCTGCAGGTAGATTGCAGATCATTCTGTTTCTTTTCCAGATAACTCCTGCTAATGCATGAGGAAAATAGGTGGCTTACAGAATTAACCAACCAAAGGGGCCAAGTTTAACTGTCTGTTAAGGACCTTGATCTGTAAACAGTTTATTACCTTTATTCCTCTGAGACAGCCCAGTTTGTAGACTTCTGCCCTGGTGCGTCCCCATGCAAGGGCTGCAAATCAGCAGCTGATTTTCTCCTGTTGATTTTTATATTTTGCTTTCAGTTTGCTTTTCTAGTGCCTAATAAAAGTTGGTCAATGAGGGATAAAATGCTGTGAACAAAACTGGATTGGTGCATCGTTTAGATACACCTCTACTTTAATATTTAATTTTGCACCAGTAAAAAGACATAGACCCAAAGCAAAGTCTTGGAGCTTGGATTGCGTCTGGGTTTTGTGGCCATAAAACTGCTTATATCAAACAGGTTTTGGAGACTCCTGTGACATCTGAGAGCACAGTGTGGTCAAATGAGGGTGCTGGGGCCAGGCTCTGGGACCTGGTGAGGCGGTCACCCTATGGTGCTCATGCTGGGAGGGTGTGAGAGCATGGTCTGCTAGGGCCAGCACATCTGTCCCATGCTCTTAATCCCACCTTGAGTTACGTGTAAAGGACAGTTTCAAGTGCAAGGCAATGGTGAATCGAGTCCTCTGATCAGTTATAATTATCTCCAAAGAATGATCAACAATTAAATTGCATTATTAATTCTCGATCTCACTGGAAATATGTGCTATCTTTCTTTTAAGTACCTGAGATATAGCTCTTCCCTTGACTATATTTACTTGGTGAATTTTGGTCCCATAAAGGACTGGCAACCGAACGATCTTTCAATTAAAAAGAGAGGTGAAAGGTGTGCCTGGCCTCCATCAGCTCAGCAAAGCAACTTGGTTTAAAGGTGTTTGTGAATAGCAGCCTGGGAGCAACTCAGCTGCAAAATCTTTTCTTCTGTGAAGAACCCCAAAGGCAGAGCAGCATGGAGGGGAAAAAAAAAAAAAAAATCACTAAGAAGCCCTAACCTTGTAACATACAGTTTTTGCTAAAAATATATATTAATAATATATTATTGAGCAGGCATAGATGAAGAAGGCTAGGGAAAGCGTAAGCAATAAGAGTGTGAGCAAGGTCAGTGTTCCTTGCCCGAGGACAGCACAATCAATAAGATCTGGTCAATACCTGCTTTATTACTACACTACCACTCCGAGCAAAATCATTTTTAAATTAAGAATATATTTTGCAAAACTGAATTAACGATATTGAATATTTTGCTCTTTGATATGACTAGCCTTCAAAATCAAATTATTAAATATGGAAAAAAGCATATTGGTTCAGCTAAGGATTTTTTTGTCCCTGGAAAGGAATTGGATGGTTTGCAATTCCTGCTTATGCCTGGGCATTAAATTGCGCTGGATCTTGTCCCCCCCTGCTCCCCGAACGGTGAAATGCAAAGATGTTTGGTTTTGTTTCCAAAAGACTCCTTTTCACTTCAGAGATGAGATGCTGATGGAGAAAGCTGAGTGTGTAAAATGGAGACCAGCAGTAAACTTCTGCAGAAATTGGGATGCTTGGTGCTCTCTGGTTCGGCACGTGGAGGATCCAGTCCGCCCTAAAAAGACACATTTTTCTGAGCTATCCTCGCCTTTTCTCCTGCCCTCTTGGGCTTCCCAGCCAACGCACTCAGGGCATATATTGATGGTGTTAATTTGCAGCTGCTGTGAAGGCACGCTTAAGGCGGGTTACTCAGTGAGGCAGTATCAAAGGGTGAGACAGGATCTGTCCCTGCTCCCCAGGGCAGGTCTGCTTTGGCTGTGCTAGATCATGTCAGGTCACCCCGCTTTTTGCTCAAAAGTTTAAAGCCTGGAGTAATTTGAGCAAATCTTGTTTCATTGCAATGAAATGATTACATGGGTTTAAGATGGCCATTTATCACGCTAAATTTTGTTTCCTTTGGAGGGAAGGGAAGAGAAGCTCTTTTATTTAGCCGTATTGGTGTTTTGAAGGCTTAGCTTTGGCGACCTTGGTGCGAGCTTTGCAAGGAGGCTGTCCTCCTGTAATGGCTGGGCAGTCACACAGTGGAAACCATGGTGGTGTTAGAGGGAGGGCAGTGGGTGCTTGGTGCAAAGCAGCTGGCTTTGGAGCTTCAGTTAGCACTGTTTGGGGTGGGAATCTTGATCTAGTATCTAGATGCGTGGCTCAAGCCTGGGAGGATGGTGTCGGCAGGGTGGGGACCTTTTTTTGTGCAGGAAAATGCTGACAGTAGCCAATTGTCAACCCCATCTCCTGTAGCAGGGTCTCAGAGATGATGCTCCTCTCCTGCCACCCTCTTCAGATCCCTCCAGTGCCTCGCTGGTGTCTGTCATGCGCTCCCTTGTCGACATTTGCTTTGTAATAGTTATCAGCTGCTGGATTCAGGTAGGACATGAGAGATGCTAATCTCTCCTGAAGTGAAGAGATATTGAAAAGGTCAGGCCTTTAGGGTTGGGTAGTTTGGTTTTTTTTTTTTAAGATCCACTTTTTTACTGTTTGCTGCTTGACTCCTTCATCTAATCCTCCTCAAAACATTAGACATGATTCACCCAGGGCAGGTGGAGAGCTTTCTCCCTAAAATGTGTCCTGACTGTTTGAGCACTAAGGGGTAGCTGGATGCTTGTGTTCAAAAGCACTCGCTTTTTGTTGTGTTGATTGAAATGATGTAAGATACATTTCCCTTTCAAAGCACTGATGCTGCCCGTCTTTATGAGCACCAAGTTACCTTCACCCCCAGCAACTCCACCAGGGTGGTTGTCAAATCAATGGAGATGCTGTTATACAACTTTTGTGGCTGTTTAAAACTTAACTGGTACCTCCAGGAGAACATCAGAGAACTTTAACCTAGCAGCTTTTAAGTGATGCACGTGCTTCTGATGGGGATGGAGACTTAAACCCAAACTTGTGAGGGGAGAGGTTTGAATTTGCTTTGCTTCTCCTCAGGTTCTTTAAGTCTCCAGGAGCACTTGCATTTATTTTCTTTTGGGGGCACTAAAGCCCTGGCCTGGATGTTGATGGTTGCATTTGCAATTAAGGAGGGCTTTCACCATGCCTGTGGTGGTGGCTCTGCTGCGGCAGCCGCCTCTGTTCAGCCTGACATCCAAATTGGGGAACTCTGCCTTAATTAGCTCCCAGGTAAGAGAAAGGTAAATAGCTCTTTAGCTTTTGATGGTACCACCATGCTGATGTCCTACCCAGGTGGATCTCTCTGTGCCCATCTTTCATCACACTCGTAAGGTTTTTGGTGTGTTTGCTGGCTCAGGGCTGGGCGAGGGGGATGCCCTTGTTGTCCACCATGGGGTTGTGTAGTAGCAGGAACATCAGGCTTTTAAGAAGAGAAAGCTCAAACCATTTGTAGATGTTTCCCTTGCAGATTTGGAGGAGGGAGTGGAGGATCCCTAAAAGTCATGTGTTGAATCCTTGGTCTTGGGATGGTTTAGTGATACCCAGTACCTGCTCCAAGGGTCTTTGTAGAGAGAACTAATGCCCCTGTTTTTTTTCTCTTGTATAGATTTGGTGGACATGCAGCAAGAATGCATTGAAACAGGTCCTAATGACATTATAATTGGCAATATAGGGGAAGCCAACATATTAAGCAATTCAGAGGTAAAAATCTTTATCCCCTTCTCACACAGCACTTTGCCTCCAGTGCACTCCCTTTGGAAAAATAAAAAACTTTAATCTAGGGTGATCTCTGACATCCCTGACCCCAGCGTTGTGTTGGGACCATGTTCATCTGTTTACTGCTGGATCTTTGCTGCTGCGTGCTCAGGGGTTCTCCTGCGCATTGGCTGTCGTTGGAGGGGATGGGTGGCTCGTCAAGCCCTCTGTCCCTTCTGCTTTGCAGAGTGAACATGGTGCCTGGGAAACATAGCTTGACCTCACTGGATATTTTTAAAGAAAGATATCGGAGGTTGAATGGAGAGTTGACAGGAGATCAAGACAGCTGAACCCTGTCTGGAAGCAGAGACAGAGGAAGGAGGAGTGTTATACAAAACCTGTTAATGGCAAAAACTAAAAGGAGGGACTTGTGAAATGTCTGGGGTTTTGGGGGTGTGTGTTAGGGCAGGGACAGGTAACGCCTTAGCTGAACTGCTGCGGTAGGTTACTCTGATGCTGCACATCTGCGCTGCTGCTGTCGGTGGCACGCTGCCTTTGGCAAGCATCTGCTGGCCTTGGCCATCATGTCCCACCCCCGGCGAGGCTCTGCTGACACGTGATCTGCACGGAAAAGCTCCTGCAAGCACCGGGAGGGTAGAGAGAGAGAGCTTTAAGACTTTAAATAAACTTGACGCTAAGTCAAAACCCAAACAAAATGAGGGCGGGGGGGAAGGAGATAAGTAAATAGCCTTGTTCGCCCTTACATATATATTATACCTGGCAGTTAACCGTGGTGGTGAGCTAGTTAGTGTACACCATGGAAAAAAACCTGATGTAGCCCTTCCAGAATACTTGATCCACCGATGCAGGGTGGAGGGCAGCTGACCACCCCAGGGGGAAAATTCTCCCCCCAGTGCTCTCCATCTTATTTTATTTTCTGTTCAGGCATCTGCATGTCTGGAAAGGATCCAGGTGAAAACTGATGGGTCGCATAAAGAAACCGCTTTCCACAGGCATCCTTTAACTCGCAGGGAGCGTGTGCCTCTGTACTCGCTTGGCAGGACACCTGCAATCTTTAAGGCCCAATTAGTCTTTTCAGAAGTACGATGTTGGAGGGAGAGAAACTTGACCTTCTGGGGCTGGTAGAAAAAAAAAATCTTCCCTTTCATTGCATTTCGTTAAAGTTGCAAGGGAGGTCGCGCCTCCCCCCGCGGCGCAGAGCAGAGGGCTCTATCGATAGAGCTGGCCACGTTGTGTTTGCGAGTCAGCGCAGGTGCGAGCTGCAAACAAGCAGGTGTTTGTACAGAGGTGACCTCGAGCATGGGTTGCTGACCTGCCTTTTCCTCCTGACTCATCTTTCCTCAAAAAAGGGCTAGTTTCAGGCTGTGGCGTGCCTGCGAGCTTTCTCTGCATATAAAAATAACACTATTTAGAGGTCTCCATTAAGGGCTTCTCTTGCAAGATGCTTTTTGATAATTTACCTGGGAGAGATGCAGCTAGGCTGCTGCCGGAGCTGTTTTAAAAGGGTTCGGTTCTGCTGAGATTTTGCATCCGTAAAGAGAGTTTGCTCCTTTAAAGAGGTGAACACAAGCTACTTTGTGTTTGGAAAAATGCATGGCTGGCGGAGGTTTTATCTGGGGAGGGATCTGGGTCTGTTTGTGAACAGGCTAATATAAACCAATTTGGAATAGAGGGATGTGCTGGGTGAACTGCTGGGCTCTCTTAGGTGAGGCTTCCTGGGAAACTTAAGCAAACTGTAATTTTCTATTAGTGTTAATAACCTCTTAATCACAGTGGGGAATCAACAGTTCTTAATACATATATGTACCCAGGTGTACCTTTACATGTGTGTATCACACAGATTTCCTGGGCTATCGCTCTGGTTTGCCTTCTCGCCTTAAGCCTCATCTGCAAGTTTACCTCCTGCTTAATTTTGTGTGTATGAGAATTAAGGCTCATGTTTACTTGAGGAATAGAGAAGGATGTTTTATCGGAGAAGCTAACAGCAACTCTGCCAGCATCGCTTTGTGCTCCTGCAGCATGTCGTACATCAGCCTCCGTGTCCCACACTACCTGTCAATTGCTCCCATTTTACAGATGGGCAAACCGAGAAGTGGGCAGGAGGAGGGTGAGGGAACACACGCTTTTTATCAGGGAGCCAGCAAGGGCAGGAGGAGACATTCCTGAATCCTCCTGCATCGTGTTTGTGCCATGTCTGTGACTTTTGCAGGAGTGCAAACTCTGCCATGTGCCCCAAATGCTGGCGGAGGGACCAGAAACAAAGGCAAAAGCTGGGAAGAGAGACGCGGAGTTGCAAAGAGGCTTCTGGTGAGCTACCACAGCGTAAGCTCTCACGTTAATTAACATCTTCATTAATGATCCGGAACAAGGAAAATACTCATAGATGATATCAAAAGGGGAGGAGTTGCAAATACAGAATTATGCAGGGAGAATTGAAAGATGAGAAACATGAGTAAATGACAATAAGAGATTTAATGTGGAAAAATCTTGCAGCCACTAGATCCTCTGGTGAAGCCTTGAGATTGTCCTGGGGTGACGGGAGTTTGCATGGAGATGTGGCAGCAAAAAAAGTGCCCGAATATGTTGGGGCTGCGTGTGGATGGTGTTGGGGGCTGAAGGGGCTGGTTGATGAAGAAAAGATGTGGGCACAGTGTGACAGGGAAGCACAAAGGGGGAAAGAAAAGTGAAGGTAAGTTAGAGAGAACTGGATAAAATGACCAAATATTGAGAAGAAAATTCCCTGGTGCAGGGATGTCTGAGGTTGTTGAGTCGCTGTGAGGATGAAGTGGTGGAGGCTCCGTTGCTTCCTACACTCACAGATTTGAAGCTCAGGAGGGACCCTTTGATCACCTGGTCTGACTTTGTGTGCGGGCCCTAGGATTTCATCCATTTACTCTTGAACTGAGCCCAACGACTTGTGTTTGACTAAACTGTAACTGGGGGACGTTTAAAACCAGACTGGGTGATCTACTGAGAAATGAATTGTAGGGCAACAACCCCATGCTGGCAAGGAGGTGAGTTAAGTGATCTCAGGGGCGTTTTCAGACCCTGTCCTTGCAAGACAGAATAAAATGTGAATGTGCAGGTTGAATGGAGACATCTAAACTCACGTGCGACCAGCCCTCTGGCACCATGGGCTCTGTCAACTCCAAATGAGCCTGAAGACCAAGACCTGTGTAGTGTGGAGCAGTTGAGGTTTATACTTTGCTCAGAGGGAGGCCGCTGCTCAGTATCTGTGTCTATCAGCCAAGCTGTAAAACTTATCTGCGGTAATACCATGTGTGAATGTCTGCATCAGGTGGTGCCAAGAGAAAACATCTTTGTATGTGTATCTCTGAAGTGTGTATACACGTACGGATGGTGTAAAGGATTGCAGAGGGAGACTGGGGAAAGTTTGGGCTACATCATCATTCCTGTCAGTGCATAGAGAGACTTAGCTCTGAAATCCCATCGCTAAACAAGGGTATCTCTGCCTGAATTAGTTGCAGCTTGGGTTTTTTTTTCTGTCTTCGAAGAATTGTTCTGTGGGTGATGCTGAGTTACAGTGCATTACCTTCCACAAATAACGGCAAGGAAAGAGAAGAGATTAAGGGGGACAAACACTCCACAAGCCAAAATATTCTCAATATACCTTAATTGAAGTGGATTAGCAATCAGGATGCGTTTTGTACGCGTGTGAGTGTGCCGGTGCACACGTGCGCGCGCACACACACACACACATAGATGTTCTGGGGACAAGAAGGAGTCAGGTCTGGACTCTGAAAAAGAGTTTTCCACTGATTCCTAATGACTTAAGACAGATCTAAGCAAGACCAGCTGGAACCAGACAACTTTGGCTCCAGAATTAGTGTAGATAATTTATCAGAGCAGTGCTTGAATAATAGGACTATCACTGCTTTATTATATCAGCCAGTGTCATAACCAGATAGAAAAGTTTAATATTAACAAGAGGAGCTGCCTTCAGTAAGCATGTGTACGAGAGAGAACGTTCTCATTTTTAAATCCTGTGTGTACTAAAATGTCAGTGTCTTGACCTCGGGGAAAGGAGTTCGTTAAGAAAAATACAAATACAAAGTAAATAGTCTCTCTGAAAGGTTTATTTAATCTGTTTCTCTTCCTGCCCTGATTTTTCTTAATGTATTTAAGACTTAATATTTACTCTAGCAAAACAAAATCTATAAAATAGTTTTTGTAGGCTCCTAAATAAGTAGTAGCAGCTCAGCCGGAGCCAGCCAGTAAGCGCTGCAAAATATGCATTGTAGAGACATTTGAAGTTGTCCCCAGTGGACAATTTGCACCGTTCAGTGTTAAAAGGCTCTATTTCAGTGCTGCAGAAAGCCCCCCAGATCCCCTGACTAGGCAAGTCGAGTTTACAGATGATGTACTCCACTCAGCCGGCTTGTAGTTTCAGGGCTTAAATGGCTGGCAGGGCAAAGAGGGGATAGTTAAAATTCTCAAGCTGCTAAAATGGAAAGCCTTGCAAGATTTTATGGCAGAAGAAAAAATAATTTTTGAAGGCTAAATGTTGCTGGCTTGACCAAGCAGACAGTCAGGGAGCCTTGGCTGGGGGCGGCAGAGACTGTCTCCGCCAGGGAGAGAGGGAGATGTGGAAAAGGGGTTGCCTACCAAATATTGAACCTGCACTGAAAAATGAAAATGGGAGGAATCTGTGCAGCCAGGTGATGTTACAGGCTGCTCTATTTCCTCTGGTTAAAAACGCTGCCCTGCTAATTATTCTGCTTTAGAAATGTGTCTGACAGGAGGTGTTTATACTCAATTTACTGCAGTATTGAGTTCTTTCTCCTGGAATTTGGCTATGGTTTCTTCCCCTGTGAAGTTTGTGGGGGGGAAGAGGAGTGATTCCACTAATTTTCACTGGCAAAGCACACAAACATGGGGATGCACTGTATGTCCCGGTGTCCATCCGTCTGTCCCTCCTCCGGAGGCCAAATACTGGCACCAACGTGTTTCAGCTCTGTGTGTTTTGGGTGCTCTCTGCCACCCAGGACACCTTCTCCAGCCTGTAGTCCCTGTGTCCAAATCACTTTTGGGGTAAAAATGGAATGATTTTAGCTCTTCAGAGTAAAGCAGACCTAGTCACACTCCTCATGTCCTACAACTGTCAAGCGACATGCAGAGAAATCAAGAGCATGAGAAATCATTTTTCTGTTTCTTTATTTTCTCTGAGTTATCTTAATTCTTTTATTAATACCTTCCTGTCATTTTGTGGTGGTTTTATGGCTTGAGAGGTTTATGGTTTTGCTTGGTTTAGGGTTGGCATAGGTTTCTTTTGGGTTTTTTGGGTGTTTTTTTTTTTTTCAATTGAGAAATTGCAAGTAGGTTTCTGACACTCTGAAGAATACTTGTAGCCTCCTGTTGTGCACGGAGAAATGTGCTGAATTCAAAGAAGCTCCTTAGATCGCCTCTTTTGCTGGAGTTTACACAGGATTTCCCATTACCATTCAGGGAGTGAACAATGTACAGAAAATATATTTTTTTTTCTCTTTTCAAGAAAAAGACTCTGAGCGGTATCTGAGCTTTTTTGGCAGCTAGTTAGAAACGACCCTGCAGGGGGATGGAGGTACGAACATAGGAATAAACTCCAACTTGTATTTTGATTCTTTTAATTTTGAAATTGTGAGTTATTTCCTGCAGGCAGGAGGGTGGACACTGCCTCCAGCACCTCGTTTGCTGGAGAGAATTGAGAGCATTTGGTTTTATCAGCCGCTGGCATGGTAATGAGCCTATTTCTATTGAAATTGGCTCATTACTATTCATTTTTGCTGGCTCTCGACCAACTCATGAACCGCTTTTTGATTTTCAGGGAAGGAAAAAGAAAAAAAAAAAAAAAAAAAACAACATGTAGGGAGTTGGTCCCATCCACCAATAGAAGTGACAATGTGAGAACACACCGGGCGAGCGTCTGCACCGTGACCCTCCGGCACAGCTCAGCCCTGACCCCTGCCACCACCACTGTTGTGGTGGGGGTCCTCTCCACCTCCTGGACCCTGGGGTCCCTGCCCATCGTGCCAAACAGTGGGATGGAGTTTGTGAAGTGTACACAAAGGATCCGGCAAGGATTCATTCAATTTACACGTGATCTGACCAAATGAGAAGTTGGGTTTTGAGAGGGGATGGGTCCGTGTGAGTATTGAATGGCTGTGAAAACAGCTTCATATGTCCTATATGCTTTGGTGGGCTGGTAGTTTCTGTTTGTGGGGTTTTTGGCAACTTATCAAATTATGTTATTCAAGTGTATATAGTGACATTTAAGGGTTTTTTTTCTTATTTTGAGCAATGTGTATGTTCTCTCTCTCTCCCTCACATGGGTACACATACTCACACACACATGTCTCTGGGAAATGTTTTAGCACCAGTGAAAATCAAAACTCAGCTCTTTGAATGTCTGCCTGAAAAATATCTTTCTTTAAAAATGACTGAGCATATATTAATTATATATGAATGTAATTTTATCCCTGTTACCAGTTTGAAAAAACTCAGCCAGGCTCTGCTACCTGTACTCACGTGTGGCTAAAATGCCATTAAACTATTCTGGCTTATGAAAAGATGAGATTTCTTGTGCAGACAAGGAACCGCTGGGTTTGGTTGCATCTTTTTGTAGATGCCTGGCATGACACTGGAAGGAGCATCATTTTCAGGTGGGTTGCATGTAGCCCCTTCTGAAATGACATTTCAAACAAAGCACCCAGACACCACTAATTGCTTTATAAAATCTTACCCCTGGTGTGAGAGAGAATTTTTTGGCAGAGAAGCACCAAAGTTTATTTCTGTATATGCTTAGTCTCTTTCAATTTTTTTTTTCTCCAAGATAGTTTCCGTTCAAATTAAGAAATGAAATAAAAATGCTAATAGCTTGCAGTTGAATTGTCTGTATTTAATACTGTTAGCTATGTGCTTCTGTGGTGCACAAGAAAGGAGAACATTTATTTTCTTCTGTAATTTGAAAAATAAAAGTCAAATTGACTACTTTTTAAGTACCAGAAGCTGGAAAAATGATAGGCAGATGATGACTTCTATAAAGCGAACATTGTCCCTCCAGGTAAATACCAAATTGAGGACTACAAAATATTCACAACAATTGCTGATACATCTTCAAACTTGCACTGTTTTGCATGTCATTATAAGAAAATAAACTGTCTGATTTTGTAGAAGAACTCACAGTTGGTTGTGGGGTTTTGTTTGTTTGTTTGTTTTTTCTACTGGACTGAAAATATATCTCCTTCAGAGCAATAAGAGCCTTCAAAGTTTGGATTCAAGTTGTTGCAGACTTTTGGAATTATTAACGGTGCTGTTACAATCACTGGTGGAGGAAAGAAACTTGCAGCACATGTGGGAGAACTTTCAAAGTCCTTTGAGGAAACAGTTTTAGGTTTTCCTTTATGTACGCAGAGCTTTCTTTGCTGGAGGAGTTGGCATGGTCTCAAGAGTCTTGATTCATGCTTTCATCCCTTTGCCCAGTAGATCAGGCTGGCTCTGAGGTATCATGGCTGGTCCAGGCACTACCGTAGATGGGGACCTCAATGCAATCTTGTAAAAGCTTTCATCAGCTTTTGTTGGGTCATAACAAATTAAAACAGCCTGACCCAGCTTCTCATCTGAGTGTCTCAGTTCAAGTGTATTTACTTCTGTTTGTTTATTTTTAGAACTTTAAATACTCAGCTTTATTTTTGTTGCAGTAAACTGGCCAGAAGTGATCCGTTATAGTCTGAAGGGAAACCAGATCAGTTGAACAACAGTTTTAAATAGACCAATTGATGTAGTCATATCTCACATCTTCCTGCAATTCCTCAGCATGGCAAATGGATGATGCAACGTAGGAAGCTTGTGACGTTGGGAAACCCTGGGTTACTTGGGATTGGAAGAGTACCCGGATCCAGCTGACTGGCCCTAGCAAAATGAGGGTATAAGATGTAAAGCAGTCATGAAGCCAAAACAGTATTGGTCCAGGATTTGGAGAAGCATGCAAATGGCCTTTAGGAGAAGACAGACAAGAAAATGGGATGCCCAGAGAGAAATTAGAACATTCCTAGTGTCAGAGGTAGCAGAAGAACCCATGAATCCCGGGTATTGCCAAGGATGTGAAGAAGTGATGAGGTGCACTGATTTTTTCATTATATCATTTTGGTTTAGACCTTTTGGTACCATGCACATATTAGTATTCTTTTACACCACAGTGTTTTGTCTAAGTCCTTAGCTCTGCTTTAATTCACAGCAACATACCTCAATTTGTCCTGGTAACAAGCTCCTTTAAGGTTATCTTCTGGGACTTCTTGGTTGAAAGGAATGAACTTTGTTTCTCTGAACAAAAAGCAGCAGCCGCTTAGGTTTGGTACTAGAGTGAGGCTGATGCAGGGCTGAAGAGCCATGTGTTGGCAGCATGGGCTTCAGGGACTATGCAGTGCGAATCACTTTAGGTGCTCTGAGGAGCTTACAGTCTGCGTAAATTATATGGATGAGGAGTAATGCTGATCATACTGGGGGAGAGATTTGCCCAGGCTGATACCTGAGCTTAAAGTACATCGAAATCCACCTTCCAAAGAGAAGTGAGTTGAAGTGGTTTAATCTAGAATAGGGCTTAGGCTGGAATTGGCCTTCAGTGGCAACAAAAACTATTTTTTCTCTCGTCAGGAATACTTTCCAGTATCTGGTGGCTCTGGGCCAGACCGACCCAGGGAGGAGCAAAGGGAAAAATTTTGCATGTAATTGAACTGCATAGGAATTTAAATGGTCTGAGAGGGCATATGTAGAAATGATGGGATGAAATGGCAAGGAAAAACTTATGTTGAATATTACAACCTCCTAACAGAAAGATACGTTAGACTAAGGAACAATATCCCGAGGGAAATGGTGGAAGCCCCATTGCTTGGATAATTTCTAATTAAACTAGACAAAGCACTTGAGAATATATTGTAAGGGAAAATCCTGTAATGGCAGCAGGCTGGACAGGGTGACCCTATAGGTCTTTTTCATTTCTAATTTCTATGATTTGCTAGTGATTAAGTAATTCACAGATAAACCAAACATCCGTATTGCTGGGTCTTATCCGATACTCACCTCACCTATCAACCTTTTCAAATTTACCAATTAATAGTTAATTAGTTAATGTTTGTAAAGTGCTTTGAAGATGAAGAGTGCTAAGTGCTAAGTATTATTATAGAAATAGGGATAGATAAACTCATTTTACTTAATTTTGAACCCACTCAAACATTCGCGGAGGACTTAAAATTCAGATTCAGACTTGAGCATTATTGGGTTTGCCTGCCTTGTAAAGGGACGGTCTGTGAGGTTGTTACGCTGTGATTAAAATACAGCTATAATTTTGAAAACACACTTATCACACATTTCTATATATGGTACAGCAGTTATAATCCTGATAAAATGTGCATGAAAAGCTATTGTCCCTGTCGTTACACAAGCTGCAGTGTACAATACAAGCACTTTGCTTTGTAACGGAATGCAAGTGACACACAGAATATGAAAGCTGTTTTCCGTAATAGCTTTTGCCCTTCCAGTTTATGTTGATTTTTTTTGAGTATATTTAATAACACCAGATGAATGAGTTAATATTCAGGAAGGAACTTCACTGAGAATTCCCAAATGATTGTATTTTAAGTCACTCTTATGTCTGTTCTTGCAAGTGGTTGCTGGTATGCACTGTGGTCTGGGCTGTGACTTTTATCACCCGGAAAGTGCCACAGTCTCCAGTGTGACAGAGGTGGCATCTGACGTGCACAGTGTAGCAGGGTGCTCAGGGATGCAGCGGTGGTAGGTCTATGAATGATCTGTATGAGGGTGAGACTGTAGGTGAAACTATATTAAAGCAAATCAGGGGTAATCCCAATCCTGCCTGCCTGAAGTAAGGCAAAACCGGAATTGCTTCCCTTGGACGAAGTAGTAAAGGACTAATTTTTGCCTTTGTTTTCAAAATGAGCATAAAATAATAATAAAATAGTGGTTTATGTTCAGAAACCAAGACCTGGACAAAATAGAGTACAGTAGAGATGATCATTTCAGTAAGTTCTGGTCTGAATATTGCCTTAACTGGGTCCACATTACCTTTCCATTGCCTTTTGCAGGAGGGCTTCTTCCCCCATCCCTGCCCATTTGGATATTCCTAGGAAATAATTTTCAGGCTTTCAAACACAAGTTTGTTAATCAGCATCTTAAACTCATTTGTAACAGGGCAAACAAAGCAGTTTCAGGTGGAGCTCACTAATGTCAGGGCATACAATTTGAGAGCACAATAATGATTTGGGAAATAATACCACGTGGTTTGTGGTAGGCTTACTCATTACAGTGCTTGAATAATAAATCTTAGATATCGAATCCTCGAATGAATAATCAGAGTGAAGGAGTAATTTATAGGTTAAAATGTGTTGAATCAAAGCACTCATTGAGTAATTTGAAAAGGCACACGCTTCTCTGCAAACCGAGTTTCCTCCAGTCTTCTTGATGTGCTAGAAATACAAAATAACAGCAAATATTTTAATAGGTATATCAAACAGGTGATATAGCATGGAACTGAAGAGCAAATATATATCTGGTTTGGGCCTGGAAGGGCAATCCAGGGACCTAAAGGCTTCTTGAGGCAACTTCAATATTTTTATAAGGCTTTGGGATATGTTCTTGAGAAAAACAAAGATAGGGGAAGTTTATGGTGAGTGGGATCAATTCTAGCTGGATTTATAAAAGGTAGATCACACCAGAGTAAGCTGACATCTCTCTTTGGTAAAATAACTGATTCCTTGGACAAAAGGAATGCAGGAGATCTAATCTGCCTGGACATCAGTGAAGCACTTGATAAAGTGCCACATGGGAAACATCTAGTTAAGCGGGAAGAGATGGGGCTTCGTGTGAGAGTGGTGAGGAATGGCTAAAAGGGGAGACAGCAACAGATTGTGAAAGGGGAAGCATAGGGCAGGAGAAGGGCTCATTAGCAGAGCTCGTCAAGATCAGTCTGACTCATCTTATTTAACAT